>NW_011967097.1:66938-73396 GCF_000949405.1 Vollenhovia emeryi
TATGTATATATGTATTACATATATTATACATAGGAGCTTCGATGTGGTCACTTGCTCACTCGCTGATGAAATTTTCATTTAAATCATATTACCTTGAAAGGCAGCCGGTGGCGAATAGATTTTATGACTAAATCTAATCTTACTGTCGCAAGCTGCATCTTTGGCTAAGCTATAATGCATTCATGATATTGGCAAAATTATATATGCAAAATTTATTAATTTTAAGACGCGAGAACTAGGTTAGAAGAGAGTATTTTTAAACCGTCCCAGAATCGCAGAATTGAATGATTGGAGATTTACTCAATTTTTTAAGTTGAGAATTTTTTTTTCATCTGAGATTATGCTGTTACAACTTTTACCGCACTCCTCTTTTGCAACTGCGATTATATTTTTTGCAAAATCTGTTCTCCGTACGAGAGGAAAGAGAAAAGAGACGCGCAGAGAAAGAAAGGGCGAGAAAGTAGTTATAAACGTCTTCCCTCCCTATCGCGAAATTGCAAGGCGGAGAGATTTCTTTCCCGCCAAAGACTCAATATTGCAACTTCTCCTTCATGAAACACTCACTCGTTTGTTTCAGGAGAGTGGCGTGGTGTCGGCCACGGTGCTGCGAGATGTCACGAAAGGTAAGACACGAATTGAATTTTTCGAAACGTTGGTCGCGCGCACGGGCGCCGCCGCGGCGGCGTTGAATGAAATTTTCAGAAACCCATTTCCGCAATAGTCGCCGTGTCGGCGTGTTACAACTTTTGCAACGCGTTCGCGCGACCGACAGTTTCTGGCCTCGCGTCACACAGCATCGCACTTTGACAAGCCGTTTTGAAATGCCGTTTCGTCACGCCAGTCGCCGCGACGTGTTCTATAAAAATAAAAAGGTATCGCTCCCCACGCTTCGTGCGCAATCAACGTAATGACGTGAACGCGCCGGGCGTGGCGAGCGCATTATTTTGGGAAACGTTTAGCTAATTGAGGATGAGTCGGTTAATATAACATTGTTTAAACGGTAATGAGATTGAAATTTATTGAATAGGTAATTAATCGGGTTCATCTTCCCCTTACAATACTGTGACTTTTATAGAAGCGTGTCGGCACTACATTTCCGATTGATTAGCGCATTTATTTTACACGCAGTCGTCTATACATAATGGAGCCTGATAAATTAACCTGATATTTGCAATATTACAGAAATAATTTTAGAGCTCTTTAATAAATTTCAATATCGCCTTAAAATATTCCGTTGCTATCGGCGTAAAATTTTTCGCTTGCGGTAGAAGCGTTGCGTCATATTGCGAAATTAATAGCGAGGAGTAAACGGCTGACCAAAACTATGTACACCAATGCCCAGTGGGCATTATTTTATCTTATTATCGTATTTCATTTTATGTACCTTATTTTATCTTTATAATGCCCCAGCAAGGTCCCGATGTCCAAACTAATGCCCAAAAAATGCCCAGTAATGCCGCAAATCTGTACACCACAATGCCCTCGGCGGTTTACCCCTCGATTAATAGTGTAGACATTGATAGCGACAGAATATTTTAAGGCAATATTGAAATTTATTAAAAGCTCTAAAATTATTTCTGCAATATCGCAAATATCAGATTAATTTATCAGGCTCGATATATGTATAGCGTACACGGAAAAAACAATATAGTTGTCACAAACAGAATTCTGGTTGTGTCAACCAGATTAAATAGTAAAATATGGAACAACTAATTATCTGGCTGTTATAACCACAGAGCAATTGTTAAATGACATTGTTGCAGCAGTGACGATACCTGGTTGCCTTAACCTTTGCAATACGTATCCTGATTGACGCAACAATGTGGATAGATTATCATATCCACTGTAAATAATGCTCCAACCAAAGTCTGGTTGTCACAACCAGATCATGTACAACTACATTGATGTAGTTGACAACTAAGTAACAAAGTCATATCAATCATACACATAATCATTGCATAAAGATAACTAGGATAATGCAGCTATATTGCTTACAACTAAATATTTCTGGTTATGTGCACCATATCATTTTTTTCCGTGTAGACATTGATACGTTGTTGATTTGGTGATATTTTTTTACGATTCTACTTAGAAAAAGTCTTTTTATCGATTTGTCTCTGCGTTACGCCAAACAATGTACTAATAACGAAGAATTGTTCTCGTTTATGCGTAGATTTTATATCCAGCACGTTCATATGCATTAAATCCCTTTAGCCCGTTATCTTGTTACGGCACATGTCGCAGCGATTGCTAAAATAATTCTGACGTCAAATTATGAGTTAAGATTAATGGGCGGATCGATAACCAAGCCACCTATATTCTGACTTATATATAATACTTGGTCTATCAGGATATGTGATGAACAAAAATATAAACCAAATAGCCAAATATATGCATGTAAAATTTAGAATATTCTCGTTATTGATCTCGTAACTCTTGACATGTGTAACGAGTCAATAATAAATCTTGTGTTAACGAAACTGCAGGTAACTTTAATGCACGTTTCGACCTCTTTTATAACGAATGAAAAGTGGGTTCTTATAAGACCGTGGCAAATTATAAAAAGGAAGCGATAAAGTGTCTTCTCGCACACTGTTTTCAAAACTTTTTAAAAACTTTATACAATGTCTACACGTGGCTTCGTTTGACCTCTTTTAAAGCAATTACGACTTAATATTCCATAAACCCTTAATTAATGCACGGGTGAATCAAAACCATCCGCATTTCAAAGAAATACTTTGAAGATTTTTACATACTTCCTTTACGTAAAATACTTTCGGTATTTCGTATGCAAATATTTGAGTATTTCACGGTTTTCGTAGTAAATTTGTCTCACTTAAACCTGCAAAAATATCAGGTAGATTGAAAAAAGTCGCAAATTAAATATACAGGTTTGGCGATGTATGAAACTTTCTTAACGCAGATACATTAATTACACATGAAACAAACGATACATAACATATCCCGTTTAATCGCCTGGAGGCTAAATAGATTTAAACAATATTTTAATTATAAATAAATTTGTGTCGGCCTTAACTGGCCCAGGTTTAATATATATTAATAGTGCGACGTTTCGACCATTGGTTTTGGTCCTTTTGAAGCACGATCTAAAGAGATTACAGTAACGTTAAAAATACAAATGTTAAAAAATTAAAAATACGGAATAATGCTATCCCTTTCTAAAATAGAGATATTACCAGTGCGAATCTCGTTAATATCGGAAGGTTGAGGCCTCTTCTCCGCGATGCCGATTAGTTTTCTCGAAGCGCGATGTGCTTCACTTATCTTTTAGTTTCGTAGTAAATGAAGATTTGCAATTTAGAAATATACATTTGTATACACCAACGATTGAGGTAAAATCTCTAATCTTCCTAATTAGAATTTAAGTAACAACGACTTTTGTTTTGAAACATTCTCGATTGAACAGAATTAATCGTTAATTTCATCAATACCAATAATCCGCGGAACGATACACAAACCGTATTAGTAACAGTCACGGAACAAAGTAATGTACAATAAAATATTAAGTACGGAATTTTCCATTGCGTAGGCAGGCCAACGAATTCTCAACGTTTCTTTGTTGTTTTTCACTCGGTGCGGTATCGTACGACGATTAAGCGGGCCAACGAATTCTCAACGTTTTTTTGTTGTTTTTCGCTCGGCGCGGTGACGTACGATGTTTCTGCATGCCATCGTGTACCTGAAGGTCGCCGCTATCACTCGCTCGCCGAACGTCGAGCCGGCAGGCAGTGGCGAGAGTCGCTCCGTGTTATTACTTTTGCGTTATCGGTTTCCAAGACTCGATCGCGACGAATATTGGGATAGAACGCTATTGATTTGCACACCTTTATCGGTAACAAGTAACGTTCCTCGATCAATTATTAAGTTTCTACAACTTGTAACGAGAAACGAATTGCGTGTTGAGGCGACGGCTCTTTATCAACGTATAAATAGATATTTCACGGGACTAACTCATCTAAAATGTGAACGTAAACCGTGGTAATTTGTCGCGGTTACATCTCGTTTACGCATCGCGCTTTTAATTATCTATCGATTTCGTGTAATCTTGTTCCATTTTCGGGAAAAAGAGGAAAATTTGTGCGACTTCGGCGTTCGCGCTGCAATTCGCTCTGTCGTTCTTCGCAACTCGAACGCGCAGAAAGTAAGGAAAGTCGCTTATCGCACGTCGTTACATTATAGAAATGTAATTGAAAATTATCTCGATTAACGGCAATTAATAACAACTATTTACCGCTGGCATTTTCGCTCACATAATCTATTTCGAGGATTAGATTCAATGACAAAGTGGTAAAATATCGTTTCGTTGCGGACTAATAACTACGTCTTTACCGCAGATTATGTTTCTGGTGCTCGCGTTGCGTTTTATATCGCCAATTCAAAAGTGATTTATCCCAATATTCTTCCGAATAAAAAATGCAAGTTGTTGAGTAATTTGTATAATAGAAAGTCACGCGATATCTGTTAATAATATTTCGTGCGTTTCGCGATATTTCACGTCGCGTGCGGGAGTGCCCGAAATTTTTCGCGCGATCGAAAGTGAGTGTTGTGTGAGTGCCACAAGGAAATCTGAGAGGAGGAGCAGGCCGAGGAGGCATCGGGCAACAGCGGAGAAATCGGTGAGGTGAGTGTCTTACTTTTTTATGTTATTTGCTACTTTTGTGCAAAATAAAGCATCTGTTCTGTGATTTTATTTTATTTATTCAAATGATTCGAACGAGGATTCGAATAAGTGTTAGAGACGAAACCATACGTATAAAATTTTGTGAGTTTATATTTAAAAGGAATTCTATATAATTCACTACAATTTGGAATATTCTATATAATTATTTTAATAAATGCCTATTTTAAAAATATAAAATATAAAGTATATTTAATACAATAATTTTTATGTTACATAATTAGTCTATAATAATCATATTTGTATTTTTGCAGTTTAACATACATACTTAACGAGGTACAACTCTGCTGTCGCGAATCGTATCAGTGAGTTATAAATTACTTTTTATTTTAAATTGACGTTGCGCATACAATTACTTCTTCGCATCTATGTATACACATTCTTAAAAATATACACCGCTCAACTACAAACTGCGCGCGCGAAGCGCGCGTTTTGTCATTTCTGGTATAGATGAAAATTACAAAATCAGTAAGATGGAAGTAACAGTGGAGCGAGGTGGAAACCGCTGACCAAAATCTTGTACACCAATGCCCACGAATGCCCAGTGGGCATTACCTTATCTCATTATCTTATTTATCTTATTTTATCTTTATAATGCCCCAGCAAGGCCTAATGCCCAAAAATGCCTAATAATGCCTAGTGATGTCCAGTAATGCCGCAAAGTACACCACGATGCGGTTTCCCCCTCGCAATGGAGTCACAATTACGTATGTCAAAAATTAAAACCAGAACGTTTGCATAGTCTCATAATCGAGTGCGATATTCAACGCTCTCGAAGCTATTCTCTTGGCATTGCGACTACGGTCCTGCTGATGCTTAGAGCGGACTAATCTAGATCTGAACGCCACTGGTAATCCCATGCAACGCGTCCCTAATTCGCGCACGCGTTTGCATCTCAATCAGAACGGGCGTCCGGGCGTGAGCGTTACAAGTTTTTGATTAATCATAGCCCCGTTGCTCCAATTTCTAAAACAATCGCCTTAGTAGCGCGCACGTCATAACTTGCCCGCGCTCGGACGTTGTCGCGGGAGTCGCGGGATATTGATTTCTCGGTTCCTCTCGAATGAGGCGTGTCTGTACCGTTAACAACGGAATGACCGCCTCAATTATTTTCGGCTTTGTCCTGGGATTATCCTGCATCGTGGCCCGTAGCGCGAGATTATCATAAACGATTTCCGATTCGGACGGATGTACAGTTGTTGCTTCTGCGCGACGCGATGATCGGGTCGGCCGACGCGTCAGCGAGGAAACGCTTGCGTTTGGATTTAACGTTGCACGATATTGAGGTAACGCGCGTGGGTACTGAGGTACCTCGTATCACTCGAAACTTTATTTCCCTCTTCGTGCGCTCTGTTAAATTGGACTGTTTCCACAAGGGTCGGAATTTCATATGTCCGATGTTTATATTTCTTTCTTTAAAAACGTCAGAGATAACGTGGTTCTATTGAACCAATGGCTTTTAAGCTTTGGCCGCGCACGATATATTATACACGACAGTTACGATACAAAGCCGATCTCTTTCATCTCGTTTTTCCCCCCCTCCCCCATTCGTTCGTCTGATGGTTTTATTTTATCACTATTCCGCCGCAATTCATCGGTCACTAATAGTGTTAGAGAAATTCAATTTCCTTCTATCTGTTACAGTTTGTTAAATATTCGTATGGATAAATATAGCTGAAGGTCCCCTATTGTGAGATAGGCTCCTAATATGAGACAGCGGGGGTTTCTGCAAACTTAAGGGGATGCTGGAGTGATTCTG
>NW_011967097.1:74220-76663 GCF_000949405.1 Vollenhovia emeryi
AGCATCCCCTTAATTGGCATCGTCTGTTGGTTCCACCGTGAATTTATTGCCCCTGGAGTGAATTCTCTGTTTAGTGGAAAATTGATTGTTAGTTCGTGTAATCGTCGCGAAAAAAGATTTGTGATTGAATTTGGACTTTGAAAACCTGCTATCTCATATTGAAATCCTATCTCATAATAGAGGACTTTCCTTTATATGTATACACACATATACGTATATAAAACGATAAGTAGTAATTTAATTTAAGTGACTCGAGTCTAAATAAAATGAGGGGAGAAACGAGAGTTAATCTATGTAACTGTGTGGAATTTAAATTATTTTGAGTGTCGGTACTTTGAGTTTTTTCCTGTGTTTTCCGTTATTCCACCTTTAATAATTCCTTTTGAACGCCGTAAGGATTTTATTGAATGTCTTTAAGATTCAAGAAAGTCGGGAAGGACCTTAGTTTCGATAACTAGATAAATATCCACCGCATTGAAGCCGCGCCACTGCTAGTTATTTTAAATAAAAGAACTACAGTATTTTTTATTGTCACTCCGCACTTGTGGTTCCTAACATGTGTTGTTAATTTTCTGAACTTAGACTCGCTGGTTTAGTTGAATTGTAACGACGTACGATGCACAGTTACAGCGGCGCACCGATGAAAATTTGAAAATCTCCCGTGGTTATTGAAAGTCTGGTATTTCACGTCGCGGGTGCACGCGCGCTCGATATTAGACAATGATAGCGGAAACCTCAAACTCAAACAATTGCATATAGCGTTATGCGCGTGGGATATACGTGGATACGGTCTGCGTTCTGCAATAGGCACGTCTATTTCACTTTGAGTAGAGCTGCCGACGCTTTAATCGAACCACGGGTATTCAGGAGAGTTTGCGGAACTAGTCGATGAATTTCGCACTACAGGCGATTTCGCGATGCGAGCTATAGCTTCTCTCTTTCTCTATAACTGTGCAGCCGATGTTTACCAAGTTCTTAGCTAAGCAGAAATAATCGGACCCGCCAGCGCTTTCTCTCTCTCTCTCCCTCCCCCTCTCTCATCTCCCCCTCTCCCTCTCTTTCTCCTCCCCTCGCTCTCTCTCACTCTCTCTCTCTTTCTCTGTCTTTCTCTCTCGTGCACCGATCGATACGCGTTTATCAGCGTTCCCGAGCTGTATAGCGCGTACGAATCCTTTGAAAAGATAAAGCACAGCATATAAATATTTGACAGCGCGGAATAGCGCGGTATAAACACGTTTCGTATATTTCCCCTCCGGCGGCGAGGATCCGCATTTTAATGCCATCGCTCGCGAATTTATTCGCGGGTAACGGCGTTTACGCGCAGATATAAATAACGCGAAAACCATCTCGCGCTCTTCTCGCGCGATAATAAACCTTTGCAGCGCGATATTTCGCTCAACGGTACGCACCAAGCCGACACGATGCCACTGCACTTTTCCGCTCCCCGTTCCCCCATTTTTCTCCGCGCGTTTTCACCAGTCAAAACGTAAATCACCTGCCGCCGTTGCGATACCGAATACCTTTTGGGCTCTTTCGGCAAATTTTTCTTATTTCCTTTTAGCAGAAATAACAACTCGACGTGCAACGCAAACGTCCCCCGTTCACGTTCGCGGTGGTTTTAGCAAGATGAATTTATCAGCACTCGCATATGTATACGTGCAAAGCATCTGGCGATAAGACCACGTAACGTGCGATTATTTTCGAGATTATTTTGTCCGATATGGAATGAAACATTTGTACGCAGTTTTTAGGAAAATTCACAAAAGATCGTATTCGAAATATCTGGGTGATTTCGAAATTGGGAGACGTAAATTTTATGATCAATATAATTATGATCAATGAAAGATAGAAAATATAAAAAAAGTAAACTCCTTCGCGGCTTTTCGGTTTATCTCGATTTTGCTGGTGTTAATTCGCGCGTAATAATTACACTGCAGTAATAGTGACACTTTCAATAATATAATATAATCGTACGATAATATACAGGGTGAGGCAATAACTTTGTCCACCTTTCGAGGATATTTGTATCTCCGCTATTTTTGGAGATGTGAAAAAATTATAATTACGGAAGTTGCCCTAGTTTTTGTCGTACAAATTTTTGCGTATGGAAATTTTGTGTATGTTGCAATGTACAAAAATGTTCAATAATTGGAGCACTATTATTTTATATTATGCCTAATATGTATAAAGGGTGTGTCCTAATACCCGTATGTCCCGTAGATGGTAGATAGACCGGGGCAAACTGAATAGAAAAGTCCTATACCATTTTGCAAAATTCGCAATAGTTATCGAGAAATTAATTTTAATGTCTGAGCGAATAAGAGCGTAGAAGGCGGCAGGCCGGACTCGGCAGGCAACGGTGGGGCATCATCTAATAGCGAGAGGTGGAGCGGCGCGCCGAAAAAAGTTGTCAAGCAGCGAGCGGCAAGCTTTTTTGACATTT
>NW_011967097.1:77076-86142 GCF_000949405.1 Vollenhovia emeryi
GAAAAATACGTATTTCCTATTTTTGAAAGAGCTATCGAATGATGCCAAAATTGACCCCCCCCCACCCCCACCCCTGTGGGTGGGGCGGGGGACAACTTTAAAATCTAAAATGGGAACCCCCACTTTAACAGATTCGCATTCCACGTTAAAAAGTACGTCATTCGATAGCTCTTTCAAAAATAGGAAATACGTATTTTTCCGTTTTCCGATCCACCCACAATTTCTCGGGATATTCAACCGTTCCGGGACTTTTAGACCACCCTGTATATGATCCGGCAGCGAGTTGTCTGGATCAGGACCTTTTTACAGTCTTATTAATGTTTTACTCGGGATGTTATGGCTCCTTTGATATAGTACAACTTTCGTAATTATAATTTTTTCATACCTCTAAAAATAGCGGAGATATTCGAGGTGGACAAAGTTATTACCTTACCCTGTATAGATAAGTCCGCTATTATGAGAAAAGCTCCTAATATGAGCGGGGTCTCCGTTAAATTAATAGGCATCATCAGTTGATTCCACCATGAATTTATTGCCCATGAAGCAAGGTCTGTTTAGTGGAAAATTGATTGTCCGATCGTGTAATCGTTGCGAAAGAAGATTTGTGATCGAATTTGGTTGTTGAAAACCCGCTACCTCATATTCGAAATGTACCTCATAATAGAGGACTTTCCTCTAATACTTTTTCTGACAATACTGGTTGCAGACAATGGCATTTTCCCAGTTTTATAAACAGCAATGTGAAATGTACCGAGTACTATCGGCCAACAGTTTTACATTGTTCTCTGAATTCTTTACCATATTTTGCGAACTCAACGCGCTAAATGAACGAATAAGGTTGACGGGTCTTCGAACGGCAATCGCGCGGCACGTTGTCGCAGGGTGCGAAGTTACATCGCGTCGGTGCGGCACGAAATTGCGACGTTATAAAAATATACTTTCGACACACGGCATACGCTAGCCGAGGAGTCGCAAAAAGCCGTAGAGTCAGGTCGCGGAAGTGATCACCACCCGGTCGCTGAGCGGCGTTTTTATTACGCCGACCGTACCGTGACGCATCTCTGCGTCTTGCGGGTATTTTCCGTACCCAGCCGGCGTGTCCGCCTTCGTTTTACCCCTTTTACGTCAACACGTTCCACACCATTGGAGTATCCACGTAATAGGAGAGAGATAAAAGAGTGGGGAAACTCACGCCGGCGGAACGTGCGATGTACTTCCATGAACCCCCTTGTGGATTTGCATGTTATCCGAGGCCGCGCGCGCGCGCGTCCGCGTAAAGGATCGGTTTCAATTATCCCCCATCAAGACCCTCGTATCTGTTTCACGAGTAAATTGTTATTTAAATATTTCGCCGTCGATCATGTCTCGCACTCGCGTTCGACGACGTGAACGACGTAGAGTAGTTCTGCCGACGAGGGATGACGCTCGATGATCAGCTAAGGGTTGACAAGATCAGCCCGTTTCGGTAGACGATCGCGAGGGAGTTGTACAAGTTCCCCGACCTTCGCGTGCCTTTTGAAATTAAATTAATTTACTTATTCCGATTAGACCGCGATTGCTATTGTGCACGTAAGTGTGTTCCATCCTCTTTAAATTTAAACGCATATTCTGTCTCCTTTCAATAGGAGCGTACTTTCGTTATACTGTAGGAATATTTTTATAGATAACTTCTACGTAGAGAAAAGTGAGACATTTTTGAAATTTTCGGTGATATCGTGAATTACCATTTACATTTTTCTTTCCGTTTCGATCAACGTTGCTGGTTGGTGGAAAATAAAGCACTGAATTTGCAGCACTGTTTTGTATCAATATATTAGAGTAAATTAATTTTAACTTTGTGGATTTTGTATTTATATATGTGAATGTACTCTTAAATTATTTAATTTACTTACCTGTTTAATAAACTCGTACTTGTAAAAGCGTGTAAATTTTTCAGATCGCTCCGTAATATTTTTATTTAGAAACGTTACATGAAAATATAATATATAAAATTATGCGGAATATATAATAACAAAGAATATAAATTTCGAAACCCTCGCATAAGAAAATGAAAGATTAGATTCATGGACAAAATAATTATATTTGATGGAATTGTTTTATGAGTATAAGTATCACAGAATTTTTTAAAAATGTCTGTGAAATATATGTAACAAGGTTGCTATCGTCGAATCATTATATTACCTACACGGAGAGAATTTTCTCTTAAAATTTATCCTGAAGATCGTGTAATCGTTGGACGACACGGTATTTTGAAGAATTTTATGAGGGTTCTTTGAAATTTCATCATACATTTTACTAGCAATTATACTTAGTGTACATTTTGCTAGTAAAACGTGTATAGTAAAATTTCAGAAAACTCGTAAAGTTGTCCGGCGATTACACGATTTTCAGGATAAATTTTAAGAGAAAATTCTCTCCGTGTGTACGCTATAAAAAATGAGGTTCTAAATACGCTCGTATATATTATTTCTCTTATCTGGCCGAGTGTTATCATTGTATGCCATTTTTCTTTATCATCTGTACGCGATAACTAATTCAAACAATTCTATACTGACCGGCGGTGAATACGCGATGATCGCGAACTTTTGTCCAAGTGATACACGAATATTTCATCACATATACTGAGGCTAGAAACTAGCTTCTCGAAAGAAATTGGAACATCTGAGATGGGGAAAGCTTATAATCAGATCGAAAATAAAATTAGATGCAAATGTGTATTGTAAAAGTAAAGTATCAAATTTAGATTCTTATTCTCTCCTTTAAAATTTATTATATCTCGATTACATTTTTAATTATTTTATGCACAATTTATTTTTCATTGGAATCTTTCAATTTAAAAAAATTGGTTGTTGTGTTAAGGTTTAATAAAACTAACTTAATCTGTTTTTCTTGTTCAAACTAATTGAATTTATGTCATCTATTACAATTATTTATGTGCGTTTTAACATGTTCCCTACTTCTCTCATAAAATGCACAATATTATAAACGTTTACATAAGTTAATTACGGCTTTGCACTCAGAGTAAATTCAAACAGTATTGAAAATTACTACGTCACACCAAGATAAACATATTCCAAAATCACTTTGAGTATTTTGGAAACACGATTCGATTTGCGATAAGTATTAAACTGTTTTCAACCACCATCGGCTGCAAAAATCAGATATGCGATGAAATAACTGTGTCATACCGCAAATGCAGATTGCTTTCCCGAATATAGAAACAGAGCGGTCAGGGATTACTTGGTATAGAAACCAAATATTTTTCCACGGAGAACGTGATTCACTTTAACTCGTCTATCCATTTGCATTATCGAAATGCCATCGTAACACTTACCGCGATTGCGTCGCGAAGACTTAAAATCCTACTGAAATTTGAATTTAAAATCTCCAAAGTCGGCCGGTTGAATTTCAAATTCAGTGGCGCTTCAAGTAGAACCTCTACAATCGAGTGTTGATGCAGGAACGGAACGTAATCAAAGCAAAACATCTCGGTGAAAAGTAAAAGTGAAAAGTAAACGATTTGATTAAATAATTGTGTATGTATAATAATTGTACGAATATTTCGTCACACATAAGACTACGCGGAGAGAATTTTCTCGGAAAATCGTGTAATCGTCGGACAACTTGGCATTTTGAGCAACTTTATGAGAGCTCTTTAAATTTCACTATACATTTTACTAGTGAAGTGTAATTGTAAAATTTCCAAAAACTCATAAAATTCTTCGAAACGCCACGTCGTCCCACGATCACATGATTTTCAGGATAAATTTTGAGAGAAAATTCTCTCCGTGTAGACACCAGCTTCTCCAAAGAAATTGGAACATCTAAGATGGAAAAAGCTTATATTCAGATTGAAAATAAAATTAGATGCAAATGTATATTACGAGGGCTAAACCCTAATGCCCAGTGGGCATTACTTTATCTTATTTTATTTTGCTTCATTTCTTTTATTTCATCTTATTTTATTTCTACAATGCCACAGCCAGGTCTAATGCCCAAAAATGCTTAGTAATGCTCACTAATGCCGCAAATCTGCACGCCACAATGCCCTCGATGGTTTACCCCTTGGTATATTAAAAAAGTAAATTATCAAAGTTAGAATCTCATTCTCGCCTTTAAAGTTTATTATGTTTTTATTACATTTTTAATTATTTTATAGCGAATTCGGTCGCTCGCTGAGTGCACGCGTATCAAATTTACAATATACATATACTTTTTTTTTTACAAATTTATAAGCGACGTAATGTTGGCGATGACAAGGCGGTGTCAACGTCACAACATAACCGCCAAATTAACTCGTCGTATCACGTGGAACAAGTAATCTCCGCGTGCTGAAACGCAGCTCCGTAAATAAATCTCGCCGTAAGTGATTCCTCGCTTTTAATTTCTTATTAAGTACGCGTCGACAGGACGCAGACGCCGGGACACAGAGGCGGAATACTCCCGCGAAAAAGAAATCTCGCAATCCCACCGCGCGTGAATGGACGTCTTTCATCATCATCCGGGCCTGTGACAGTTGTCGTTCGCGGGACGCACGTCGCGGTGCGTGTGACTCCCGGGGGGGGGGGGGGTGCACCCTCGCGAAATAAATTCGCCGCAGACCCCGCGGTCGATTTGTCACGCGTCTTATCCCCCAGGATGCCGGTGCGCGTGGACTCGTTCCCCTCGGCATTCCGGGGAAACGATTATTGTCGAGGGGTTGCGCTCTCGGGGGGTAAACCCCGCGGAGGCGGTGTGTACGCGTGCTTCTGTATATATGTATAATACGCACAATCTTTCTACTTCATCCTCCTCTTAACATCTTTTCTCTATATCCTCCCAACCCTCTCCTTCTGAGGCCCAACGCTCATCCTGCCAGCCATCCACTACGAGCAGGGGTAGAAAGGTCTCCAGGTGGGCGGAGATCGATAGCACCACGACCCAGCTTTACCCAAGCAGGCCGGGGAACCCGCCGCTACTAGTTTCCGCGATGTGTGTATCTGTACCGGGCTGCCCCGCCATTACGCTCGTTCCTATTAACCTTTGAATTATCAACCGGCGTTTCACGCACGTAGGTTTCGAGCGCGGGTTACGAGGCTCTGATTTTTTTTATCTCGTAAAATTGATTCGACGATGGGACAGAAAATCGATTCGAGGGTTAAAAGAAAGCAATAGGAAGGCAGAGGCTGCGGTATGCTTGTTATGTGAAAAGCATATCTCTACGAAATTTATCTTCTCGGGGACGTACAGATTGGCAACAACTCAAAATAGGAACGTTTCTGTATTATGTGTTACGGAAAAGTTCTTTTGTTCTTGAACATATAATGTTTATGCGAATTTTGCCGTCGTTTTACTTCCTTTCGGTCAATTTAAATTATTAGGAGTAAGCTCTTGTTACTTGTTAAATAGAAATCTTATTAAAATATAATATGACACGTGTGAAAGTTACGGTGTAATGTAAAAGTAGCAAAAGTCGAACACACATTGTGAACAGATGTATTACAATATTCATCTTCTTCCTTCTCTTATTTGAAAGTCAGAAAAATTAACGAAACACTTTTCGATACTTGGAGCCAATACATTTTTACAAACATTTTTAATTTTAATATCAATCGTAAAGTTTTTCATCACAGTAACTTTTGTATTATATGTTAAAGTACATTTTGAGTGCTAATTTAAACCTTTCTCGCGGCCAATTTAAACTGGTTTTAATTTTGACGCTTTCTTTCCATTGCCTTTTCAATTGTTAATATTTAATATAAAAGATGGAACTCTTGCAACTCTTGCGCGATGATCTCTTATGGCAGTTTCGCAAAGAGCAAATTAGTTCCGGGCTTGTCAAAGAACCTGTCGTTGACAGATAACAGTGCCGTGGCTTTGTACGTCCGATTTTATACATACGCGCGTATATACCAGAAAAGTAATTAGCGTTTCTTACTGGCGACGTATACACGCACGTAGTCTACGTCTCCGCCTGACGTTACAGCCCTTTGTTCAACGATTACACATTCTATCCTTTGGCAATTTTACCACTGCGGCATCATTATCGTCAGGTCTTGTTTTGCGTTTGCCTTGGAATAATAATTAAACTCGTAATCTTTTTTTAAATATACATATTCCGGTGCTAAGTAAAAGAACTTACCGTTTATCGATATTTTTACAAATGTCGTATGTTGAATAATGATTGGCGATGCTATTCGGAAGTTTTTGTTATACTTTTTTCGGAAACGTTATGACATCAACCTTTTTCAATGATAATTGAAAATGAGAAAAATTTGCAGTTGGATACAAATTGAATTATAAAAGAAGTGCTTTAGAAGATTTTATAATTAAATTAATAGTTTATAAATGTGCGTGAATTGATTAGTCTGAAAAAATTTTGGGGGGAAAGTTGACTTCTCGCAATTAGGATTCTTTCGTGACACAATATTTTTATTGTGTAATTCAAATCAATGCTAATTAAGGAAATGCGATCGACTAAAAGCTGGCAGTAGCACTAATTATCAAATGTTTCGCTTTACGGTAATTAACCAATACGCGTAAAATATCTTTGGTCTCGGTCTCGCTACGTTCACGAACAGTTAAGACCATATCTCTTTCGTGAGCAAAACCCATTGTTTGTTTGGAGAATGAGTGTCAACCGAACCTGCATTACGTATGCCCTCGCAGATGCACATGTCGTCTGCCATTTGCCGGTACACCGAGCGAAGCCTGATAGCACTGTATTATGAACGGTGTTGAAAGTTGCAGCGGTAGCAGACTCGAGTACTTAGCGCTTCTTGCAAAGACATAACCGTAATTTAAACCGTGTTGTGTTTATGCTGGGACTTGGACCAAGAACGGCGAAATGCAGTCTTGATCGGTTCTCACGACAGTACGATTAATTGCAGATTCTTAGATCGCGTCTCAAGACGAGAGAACATTTTGCCACAAAATTCGTCGACGTGCTGGCGTTAAATGAAACATGTCTCTCAAGTATTTCGTATCTAACTTTTTAAAGGCTTGAATCTTCCATCTTTCCTGCCAGTGTTCAGTCCGATAAATTAATAGAACGCAATTTTGTCTTTCTTTGAAACTTCTCTTAACAATATCTTAACAGCAAGGTTTCAAGAGATGTTAAAGAACTTCTTATTTAAAGTTGCACGAAGGATTGTTTACTTATTTCTGTAGAAAATAATTATCCGATATCCTTTCTTTCAATAATTTATAATTTAGGAACTATAATTCGTATATACGTTCCATGTTTTTATTAATACTTGAGCGTCATCCATAATACACGGTCGATCTCGTACGCGCGGTGTTCGCTACGCTTATACTCGGCGCGAGACACGGTGGTGTCTCTCTTGATCTCACGCGTAAATTTCCGCCAAAACTCCGTCGTCCATTTGTGAGTGACGGTCTTATTCACCCGATTAAGAACAATTTGACTAAATATTTAAAATATCACAAAGAATAATATAAATTTTATCAAGCCATTGAATGAAGCAGTAAAATATTAAAATAATATGTCAGATTTATTAAGTCCAATATCGAAATCAGCTTGGTGTAAATTTCCCGCAAAGACCCCGTCGTCCATTTGTGAGTGACAGTCTTATTCACTCGATTAAGAACAATTTGACTAAATATTTAAAATATCAGAAAAGAATAATGCAAATTTTTTCAAGTCATTGGACGAAGCAATAAAATATTAAAATAATATATTGGATTTATTAAGTTGAATACCGAAATCAGCTTGGCACTCAAAGTATTAATGAAGAGTCAACTTCGAACCTGTTGGAAAGTCACACAAACGAGTTAGCGGTAACTTTCAGCCGTCCTAAATATTCTGGTTTTTAACAACGCGCGTTTCGCAACGCGCGAATCTATCTCGCGCAGAACTTTGGAGATACCCAAGAGTAGTTTTCGCGACTAATGCTCATCCTCTTCGAGGATGCGAGAGCGATGAGGTGTTTCCGCTAAACGGAGCACGAGCGAAGCGTATCCTTGTGCTCCAGTTACGCTGAATCGGGTTAAAAACGCGCGTTACACAAAGCAAGATAGTCTTGCACGACGGCTCTGTTCAATTACGACTCGTTCGCACCTGCGAATGCACGTCCCGAGCTTGAAATACCGTCATTGTTTTCGAACGATATGTTTCTCTCGTTTCATCTGCGGAACTGGAAATGAAAGACACGGAAGCAAATAAAATGTAGATGCAACGAAAAAGGGAGGCCGCAATTCGGACAATCGTAAATAAAATTGAAATATTAAAATGCACTTAAAAAGTAAGGATACAAGTGGATCTATTGTACATCTATTTTTGTATACATTTAATGTTTTACATATTTTTTTAAACAAACTTGAATTCTCGTCACGACAAGAAATACTCATTTCTACTTTAAAGGAATTTCGAGAAGTTTAGAAACAGCATTTCTTCCGACAAAATTTACGATTTAATTTTAAATGAACAATGCAGATTTATTTGATAAGAATATTCCGAACAGAAACATAAACTAACATTTTTTAACATTTTAAGAATATAAGTAATTGTGTATAATTATAAAATTTCCTTAAATTATTATTATTATTAACTGGTTTATTATTATTTTTATTATCGATCGGGTCGAAACGTCGTACCAGTTGTAACATTTAATTAATTATATTGCCAGTTGGTTCAACAAGAAGTTTTACTTCAATTTTTATTCATCACTGGTGACTTTTTACGTATACTCTTCTATTTTGTTGTTTTTATTATTGTCACAATATTATTTGTCGAATTTTAAAATTATACGAAGATTTAATACTACTTCTATTTCTCGCGCTTCGATCATAAAGTTCACGATAAAGCGTATTTCCTACATGCGAATATACAGTTGTCGTAATATTATATTGAAAGCAAATTATGTATAACTTTTCTAATAGCAGTCATTATCCTGTCAGCCGTTTGAGCACCAACGTTTATGTTGTTCAAACGATTAAACTTCTCTATAATCACACATCTACTTTGATACTTTGTTCATGCAGTTTACTAAACATTTAATTAAAGGAAAACATGTGGAAATTAAAGCGCGTTTCAGCTCTCTCTCTCTCTCTCTCTCTCTCTCTCTC
>NW_011967097.1:89802-106804 GCF_000949405.1 Vollenhovia emeryi
CGCTCCCACGTCTCGCGTCCCCATCCCTCGCCTGGCAATATCGATCGCCGTGCGGTCACATCTCGCCACGCGCTCGAATTGGACAGTGGGCAGGGCAAAGACGACTATTTTTGATAATTAATTACTCGTTAACTATTGCGAAAATTGCAAATGGTTCAGGACTTTTCTGTTCATCTTGATCCGTTCTACCTTCTCACGAGCTCTGGCACAAATGTTGTGACCCTGCATAACACAGGCCGACAAATTTTATACTCAAAGATCAGACTGGGTGATCCCGGAGGTTTTCCGTGTGTCAAACACTCATGTCGCACGCAGAGAAAAATTTTTTGCTTACTACCGTTTGTGGTATCTTATAGTACAAGTCTTCCCCTCCAATTTCCGTTTTTGCACGTCCCAAAATAATTTTTCCGGGCCGAAATATCGCACATTGAAGTCGAGATAGTTTCAATGCTAATAAAAGCACACTACTATGTAGGATACTATTATAGGAATACAATAAAGAGAAAACTTGCAGTAACTTGTTGACTAGAGGCTCTGAAACTACGAAGTTCAAGTATCGAAACCTATAAAACCAAAACTCACAATCCCATAGCTTCAAAGAAGCTTTAAAGGAACTTTGGGATTATGAGTTTTGGTGTTACAGGTTTCGATACTTGAACTTCGTAGTTTCAGAGCCTCTAGTCAACAAGTTACTGCAAGTTTTCTCTTTATTGTATTCCTATAATGGCATCCCATATAGTAGTATAATGTTTTTATTAGCATTTAAACTATCTCGACTTCAATGTGCGATATTTCGGCCAGGAAAACTCATTTTGGGACGCGCAAAAACGAAAATTAAAGAGGAAGACTTGTACTATAAGATGCCATCAACAGTAATAAGCAAAAACATTCCTCTTCGTGTAACATGAGCTCAAATATGCCTCAAAATGGTCTTTATTACACATTTAGATTAGAATATCTCAGAATCCTGACGTGCCAGGAAAAAAAGGCAATGGATTCGTGTCCGACACACGAAAAATCTTCGGAATTACCTAGTCTGATCTTTGGGTATGAAAAAAAGTTTTTTTTTGTCGGCCTGTGTAATTAAAAAATTTACCGGGTAAATTAATTTTGTAATTATAAATTAAAATTTGATTAAAGAAAACTGTGGTACAACTGTAAAATAGAATTATCTTACTTGTTTGTGTGTAGACTTCAAAGTTTAACTTGTCAACATTTTTTAATTATATAAATATTTAATTCTTAATCGTGTACTATCGCTACGTAGAGGTATTTTGCAATTTTGCTAGCCTTAGTCGAGATTGTATAAATTTCAAAATTATAGAGTTTAAAGGCGCGTGCAATTTACGTGAGTACATTCGTACGTTGAAAAATACATGAAGCTAATGACATATTCATGCTTATTAAGAGAATTGGTCAACAAAATAAATTCTACCTCTATTTGACACACATGCGAATGCACTAAACATCGACGTGCATGAATGTATGTCGATAAAATTAGGTTTCGTCGCGTGATTAGTGCGCAAGTTCAACCGAACTACGTGCTTGGCATGACGTTCAATGATTTGGCAATCATGTGTTCTCTGGCCGCATGCCTGGAATTCCCTGAATCGCAATTAAAGTATCATTCTCGCGAGCCATTTACATTTTATTAAAAGGATTTATTCGCTGTGGAAATCGAGTCATGTAGACAACGCAGGAAAAGGATCGTTATGGTCGTCTAACGACTTGCGCCATTATGGCAATTATTATGTAAAAATAACGTTGCAATGACGAGATCGTTTCTCGTGTAGACAACGCATCCTAATTGTTGGTGCATTAATTTCCGATTACCTTTTTTCCTACTTCGCATATAACTTATTGCGATATTTAAAAAATTAATCATGTATCGTGAAATGAATTTCACATGTTATTGGTAAGATAAATTTCTCAGGAATGATGTTAAAAAATTGACTATGTTACGAAGTTCAATATGATGGGAGTTTTTGATCATTGAGAAGAAAAATTACAGCCGGTAAAGGAAAAACGTTGATTAAATTGAGATGTAAAAAATATAAACGCGTGGATACGCGACTTCCATGTGGTTACCCATGGCGTTATCAAGGGTTTACACTTGTTTCGTGTAAAAATAAAAAATTGCTTCCCCCTAACATTTTAATCTTTCCTATTTTCTCGCGGCTCAGATACCGTGACGCCTATTATTGTGTTATTAGTAATTCAATATCACAATGCCTGGAGGTGTTATTCAATGTTGCCACGCCACAAGGACACCTCGTTTTGAACGCAATCAGTAGAACAGCGTTAATGAATTTAATTATCACGTGAGCACATTACAATGAATATCGCGTGAATGTAAGTGTGAAAATGCAAATTACATAAATGAAGGTTAATCGGGAAATCTGGACTATTAGAAATTTTGAAAACGTCTTTACGGACATTCAAAATAAGTGAGAGTCAAAGTTTATTCGATACCCGCTGGTTATACCAGTTGCCGACCATTCTCGAGCCTGTATCGCAATTTTCGCGCGATGCAGTTCAATGTAACTCGACGCGAAATGGAACGGCTCTTACTTGGCGTACACACACGTAAACACACACCCACACACACAGAGAGAGAGAGTTTACGCATTAACGCTAGCACGCTTCGTTTCTTCATCTATAATTATGCATGCGAGCCATTTGTGCAATCTGTTCTGGTTATCGTTTCGAACATAGCTTGTACGATTCAATCGCCGCTTCGATATTCGTTCATCCTACGAAATGTGTTTCAAAATTGGATTATCATTCCATTCGTCGAATAATTGTAATTGATAGAAGCTCCGGCGAACTCGCGAGTTGTGTGTTTTTTTTTATCAGAGCGAAATATACAGATACGCTATCCGTTTGCTGCAATCTGGCAGTGTAGCGAGTTGGGTGTAATTTAACTATCTCTCAGGCCGACCTGAATTAACGGTATAATTAATGCCACTTGAAATGCAAGCGCGCGACACCTATATAGTTGAGATATCTGAAAGGACTGCAGGATGGCACCGACCGGGAAAAAGAATTTCGCTTCGCACGGCGTCCCGGGCGGAAATGCAATCGGTCGTAAGAAGCATCGCACCCTCTGATCCGGGATTACTCCTGGTATGAGACGCCCGAGACCGAGTTATTACTAATTTCCGCGATGCACGCACGCGCCCTGTAATTAATGTGTCTTCCGCGCACCGTCGTTTCCGCAATTGCAGCCCGTATCTTGAGCTCTCCGCTCAACAATTACGCGCGTAGCACGATGTCGCCTAACATGTGCATCTGCTGTGATACGTCGTGCCGAAACCGCGGCGATGGATCGTGAACGCGTGTCTGAGCTTTCACCAGAGACTCACGTGCGAGCCGCGCAATTAATTGTATCTCGAAGAGAAGAAAAAGCCTGTTGAAAACGATTGTGCCCGATAATTGGTTTCAAGTAAAAACACGTGCGACGTTTGAGTGAAGTAAATCACTGATCGAAAATTCGCATTCACGCAGAACTCGCGAATTCCCACCGACACTTTCGCTCTGTCAAAACTTCTCGATGATTTATCTCTCGCATTATTTTCCTTCCCAGCTTTCTTTACGTTTAATTCCCGTCATCTACGCCCATATTTCGTTGGCAATTAGAAATTCGCGAAACCGTGTTTCTCGAAGTTGTCGTGGCTCGACGTGCAGGACGCCAACAACAGCCTGGAATACAAAGATTCGCGGATTAATCTCGCCTGTCTTGGCGCTACCCAAGATGGGCAGGAGGAACCACTTCGTTCCTTTCTCTTGTAATGTTCTTATTATACCGCTCTACTTGGCATCGCTGTGCCTCCAATCGTGCGTAAAGCGCACGTCAACTTCGAACCAGCGACTTTTTAGTTCATTTCTGTTGATTGTCGATTTATGCATTCCGTGAAAACGTCAAAAAGCTGCGAAGATTCCGAACGCGATGCCGCATATATTTTCCTTTAACAAAAAAAAGAAAACATAAGTTTGTTCTATTTTTCATTCTCGCGCAGGTTCAGTTTGCACGTTTTCTATTAAGCTTTCACGCTTTTCGTACTCTCTAAAAGTCAATCATTGGGTTATCACTGAAAACGGTGAATAGTCACTGATTTGCAGTTATTATATACTGGGTATTAAAAAAGTTTGGACACGGTCGAATATCTCGATAAGGAAGAGTTCGACTAGAGAATGTTTCAGACAAAAGTTGTTTGGTTCCGAGAGGGACATAAGATGGTGTCATTAATTTGACCTCAAATAGTTGCTTGAAGGTTTGTCCGAAACATTTTTTTATTTGCCTAATACTTTTTGAGATATTCAACAGGAAATTGATAACTTTTTCAATATTTAGCTTACGATATCTCGATAGCTGTTTGTCGGAGGGAAAAGTAGTACAGGACTTTTTTTCCACTTGATTTGGTTTCAGGAATATGCTGCTGCAATAGTGCTTCAGTTATTAAAAATTGTTGTGTATGCTATTATACAATACACAAAAATTGTCAATAATTCGATTGTGTCTAGACTTTTTTAACACCCAGTATGTATACCACCGAAAATCGCAGTGGTATACCTACTTACAACTGTAAACCAGCGACCATTCACTGTTTTCAGTGAAAATCCGCTGATTGACTTTTAGAGAGTGAGACGACAGTTTCGGGCAAGTAAAAATGTACAGCACATCTGTATACATACGTACAGGGTGTCGGATTCGATTTGGACCACTCCAAAGATTATAGTAGATTGGGTCAAACTGAGAAGGAAAGTTATATACCATGTTACAAAATCCGTAATTATTATCGCGTAATTAAGAGAAACGTCTGAGCCAATAAGTGCACGGAGGAGCGGAAGGCCGGACTCGGCAGACATGCAAAATGGTGTATTTGTTGACATCTCTCAAGATCCGATAGCGAGAGGTGGAGTCATGCATCGATCGATGAGAAACGGCGGCGAGCGGGGAGCGGTGAGCGGGCGAACGGCGCGCAGCGAGCGAACGCGCGACATATGACACCGCGCCGAAAAAGTTTTTCTGGTGGTAGGAGAATAATACACCATTTTGCATGTCTGTCGAGTCCGGCCTTCAGCTCCTCCGTGCACTTATTGGCTCAGACGTTTTTCTTAATTACGCGATAATAATTACGGATTTTGTAAAATGGTATATAACTTTTCTTCTCAGCTTGACCCAATCTATTATAATCTTTGGAGTGGTCCAAATCGAATCCGACACCCTGTATATGTGTATAGAATGTAAATAAAATCATTAATTACTTTTATTGATTAGCATTACCGCTTTTTCACGGTTATCTCATTAATTGTAAATATAAGATTCGATTATTTTTGACATTAACTCGATACATTTTGACACGTAATGTACGTTAAAATGATACAAGATCTGTAGGAGACGCGAAACGGGTAAAAAACATTATCAAAGAGAATATTATTTGTGCGGGGAAAAAGCGTGTCCACTTCATAAATCAAATTATACAGCGGCGGCGTACGGACTGCCTCGCAAATATTATGAAAGTACTCTTGTGATGCGCATCAATGTGCACTCTACATCCCGAATTAAAAAGCACGTGGAAATACCGGGCGCTCTCTCTCTCGCTCGATTCAGCTAAATAATTCAGGGAAAACCGTGCGTTACTCCGCGTTCAAACGAAGACGATAATGGGCATTTTTCTTTGGCCTGCTCGCGAATTCATGAAACACGTCTTGAGCAAATTTGCGTGACCAGTCCGTACTATATACTCGATAGACAAGTTACGCAAACGCTCATTTTACTTTCAAATGCCCCCATATTTGGAATACTGCGCAAAGTTTGCTTAGCTGCGCACGTCAGAGCTTATATTCGGTGATCGATTTGTTATTTCTTTTTTTTTTGCATAAACACGCTCAATTAGAATAAGCGCGTGTACATACACGTGTGTACGTGAATGCCATGATTAAGTTTCAGAGGGCCGAGTGCCCCACGAAAATCTGGGTTCTACCTGTCGAATCGTGCTTAATAGTTTGTTATTTTGTAGTTCTTTATTTAGCGTTTTGACTAAAGCTCAAGCTTCTTCTATTATCGTTTTCTCGATATCGATATGATTGACCTATTGATTTCCATTTGCGTTTCAGTAAATTGCTCGCTCATATTATTTTCTGATTTTCGATAATTACTTATTGTGCTGCATAATTTACAAAAATATCCTACAACTTTTAGTAAAAAATTATCAAGTTATCGAAAGCAGAAACTTTATATTCCTATGGTCCGTAACGATCCGTTAATGAACACACAAAGATTTTATTTTTCTTTAAAATGTATCATATTAATATATTTACGTGGACGCTTTAAGCGTTCCCTTTTGTACGCTTTATGTCTATTAATATTAAGCTGTATCGCCTGCGTAGCTGTATTGAAACCATTTGAACAATACTTCGTGTCTACATATAATAAGCAGCTGTAAGAATCGATAATGCCAGGTTACGAGCAACGCTGTCGCGTGCGATGTGCTCGTTACTCTGTATTATAGCGAACTGTATTTTTTTGTGAGATATTGCAATTTAAATTGATGCATTTTATCATAGTTTCGTAGTTGAGCTGAAGAAAAGTTATCAAATTGCAAACCTTACATCATGATTTTCCATAAAGGCAAATTAATTTGCTAATACTTTTTGCATGATATTACAAATTACTACGTAACACATTCAATCGTAAAATATATTGTATTAATATTACTAGCCAATTAAATATATAAAACGTTCATTTTTTTTAAATTAATATACCGCTAGAAATTCCGTACTGACATTGCACGTGGTTTTCTTCAAAATTGTTGAATGTATGGGCGCGCCTTACACTTACACAGACGTAACATCGAGCGTATTTGAAAATGATAATGGAATAAAGAAATAGAAAAGCGTTTTTTATGCTGGATACGAAATGACAAAGTTTCGATAAATGCCAGCGTATTTCTTGAATTCCATCCATCTAAATAGTGTCGAACTTTCCGCGTTCGTTGCCGCTACAGTCTGCAGCCAGGATACTAAAACTTAATTTCTACTCTTCCTTCCGACGTTATTCCGAAAACTTTGGGATATTCTTTATACCGTGCCGATTCGGAAGTTTTTCGTTCTGCTTTGATTTGTTTCTGAAGGCAACCAAAAACCCTGCATATGCGATAGAGGTAGTTTTTGCTAAACCCTTCGTACTTTTTACATACCCGTCTGAGCGCTATTGTCTTTTCGCTTAATCTCACGAACCGGCTTCCATTCTTCGAGATTCAGAGGATGGAGTGTTTTATCACGTTTGATGTCAATTTTAACTTGAGAATTTATTTGTTAATTTTACATTTAAACATAACAAATATTATTACGCTACGAATAATTTTTAAATAAAAATCCACACGACAGATATTTTAAAATTAATTTAACGGACATTTTAATTACTGGCTTTGACAACAATAAATTAATTACCAAATTAATAAATGACCCGAGTCCAAAAATATAGAAAGATGTATTGAAGAATACAATTATATTTTAAAAGCTTAACAAGTAAATTAGTTCAATTTACAGTCAAGATTATGTCATATAGGTATACATTGTTCTCACGTACCTTTTAAAATACAATACAGCTACTGTTTGATATCAGATTGATAACTTTTTAGGTTTCTAATAATTTTAAGTGTGTTCAAGCATTTTCTATTATGCATTTTTAATTATGTCAATTATTTTTAATTGTTATGCATATATTTCTTTTTAGTTCTTTCCTATTTTTGGGTAAATTAACTACACTTAAGCACATTGTTGACGTTATGTCATCTTTGTTTAATCAATTTTAAATTGAGATAAATATTTTCCTTGTGTAATGCCAGTTTAAGAAAGAATGTCAAGTAATGTCTTAAAGCATCTGTAATGTGGTAACGAAGAATTCCTCGCGTACCATTAATATCGAATGGAAAATCGCGCAGAGGGTGCCTCTTACACCGTCGTTGTTGTGCATTTAATATGTTCTACATTACAGACTCTGTGGCTGGATCTATGTGGCTTTTAATTAATTCACGATCTAATTAAATCCTTCGCTACGCGTATAACTAATTAACAGACGCACGCATGCGTGTTTTACTATTACAATATTTACGAACATCATAAAGTAAACGAAAATTGGAAATTAAACGAGATTTTACCATACACAGACACACACACATCCTCTTTCTCTCTCGCTCTCGCTCTTAATTAAGATCTTATTAAAGTTGTTTTTATATGTAACATAGAATATTCTATAAAATTTCACTCTATGCATAATATTTAAAAAATAACAACTCGGATGTATGGAATAAATAAGAATGTCGTATAAAAATATATTTTCAAATTTATGCAAATTTATCTTTGCACACGTCAAACTATCATTTAATTATATTATTTATTGTTTTTCTTTCTTTTAGAAATCAAAATTTTGAGAGCAATCACTAAAATTAAATCCTCACAATGGCTTTGCAACGAATATTGATTAATTCTTTTAATAAGTAAGCACAGTGTGAGCGGTAATTGTTTCAATAAGGTTAAATATGACGAGTACGCGTTTCTTGCAACTTCCCTACGTGAGTTTAACAATCCTTTTTCATTTTTCAAATAACAATGGAGTTGCTCAATGCGGACAAGATAGATGACTCATCCTTTAGAGAAATGTCAGAAACTTACAATGAAATCGCGCACATACCGCACTAAACTCGAACTGCGTGTTCCGGTCGAAATAAATATAAATCAGAAATGAAGGAAATAGACGTGATTTAGCCTGAGATGCCAACTGGCCCGTAGCGAACGCGACGACAGAAAATTTATTTGATTTAGAGGAACAACGGCGTGTACGTCGGTTTCGCTTTATGAAATATTCAAACTGTGATTACGCCTGATGACATCTGAAAGAAAAATTGATAAACTTCGGTGGAACGAGATCGATACCGATTTCCTGTATCTGGCGATCATGAATCACTACGCGAAAGCAGTAGCTATAAAATCATTCGACAGCAAAACCGAATGATTTTTTTTTCAGCAAAGCAAACTCGATCGAAATCGTATACATCGCGTGTCTAAAAAGATTAATTGTTCTGTACGTATTTGAACAAAGTCTTTCACGCGAACCGCTCAATAAAAGAGAAAGAAAGGGAAACATACTTAAACTTTCGAGAATCACGTAAATTAATACGCGAGACACCACCGTGTCTCGTGATGTCGACAAGTTTAACTGTACAGTGACGGGCAGAATGGTTGCGGCACTTTTTTTTAAATGAGTTTAGGAACGCGTATTTGGATTCAGGGTTACGCTGCAAAATCTTCTTCTCCGAGGAATATTTTACTCGACGGCCATTTCGAAACCATTTCGAGCGTTTCCGATCTATTTCTCGAGTAAAATTGATTCCTCGCGTACAATGTTTCGGAACATAAACCGGAATCTAAATGCGCGTTCCTGAACTTATTTGAAATAAAGTGTTGCAACCATTCTGTCTATCTGCACGTTGACAACGAGATATTATTATTCTGTGGATATGCAACTTCACAAGACTCGCGTTCAATTTTCCAGTCCGATTCCTATATTTTTCTCAAATTTATATGTTTTCCTGAAATTTATATATTCAAATGGGTATTCGGGATATACGCGAAATGAGAGGTGTCAATGGGTATTAAATATCCAGCTTGCGGTGATAATTTTTTTCCAGCAAATCGCACCGTGATACATACACGCGCGTTAGGACGATTTATCTTATGACATGCAGTTCGATTCTGGCTCGTACAGACGTTCAGCGGCGCCAACAGAATCGAAGGATTTAATTTATAGCTGCAATGCGTAAAAAATTGTGATGCGCGACTCAATATGCGCGCGCTAAAAATCGTTGACGGGGGAAACGCTTTTCCATTTTAAATGTGTTTAAAACGGAATTTATGATGGGCTGGCAAAGTAATCGCAGTGCGTTAAAAAAAATTGCTGAACTTAAATATAGAGCGGGAGTATTTCGACATATTTCGAAGTGAATCATTAATCTCGTTAATGGATAATTTTGTTGAAACAAGTAACAATATAATAGGCGCTGATGTAGTGTCAGTTGGAAAATGCGGAAGTAATGATGACAGGAATATACATTTGATAATTGATTGTTTCAACAATAACGCTATCAGATACGTGAATGTTTAAATAGCACACACATACGGCTATAACTTCATAAGCGTAGTTTTGTAAATGACGATTGTAAATTGAATGCGCGCGTACAAATTTCCGTTAAATTATGATAAATTGCGAGACAAACTACGGAGGTAAATCGCAAAACAATTTGCCCTTTGAGCAGCAATTATTATTTTTGTTCTACAAGAGTATCGCGGCGTACATTTTGACAGAACGTAGCACGTGTTGTGTAGAACATGTTCCGCGGCGTGCATAGATTTCTAATATAAGCGGATGTGTATAGTACTTCACCTCGTGAGATACACGCATCGATCATAGTTGTTCTGACGCGTTGTAGAGCATTACGAATCGCGGTACAACCGACGTGTGTTTATCTGCGAGAATCGCGGAGAGACGTCGGGACGATTTGAATGTAAGGACCCAATTCCGCTATCGCGCTATCAACTTTCACGAGCTGGGAAAATACTGTTTCGACCGAATTATCAAGTCACACAGAGCTGTTTGACATTCAATCTCTTCTTTCAAATGGAATATTCGAACGTTGCGTTTATCGCGTATCACGGTTTCTGCAATCATCAACATTGCGAAGGCAACGCTGCAGAGACAAATTTGATAAATGATTTTCAGTAAGAAGAAAATAATTGGGACGTTTTGACTTTGAAATTACGATTTTAGTTTAATGCGTGACAGTAGATATTCATTCCAAGTTTAATGCAAATCTTTGAGACTCCTGCGAAATTATTTACGTGACGAAACGAAATATTATTCATTATCTGTTTTGTATTATATTTCTGTTGTGTGCGATGGATAAACAACGCCATATTAATACTACATGTAATTGGAGTGGAGTTTTATTTTTTATTGTTCTCATAATATAATCGTTATTAATTATGCAATGCATTTTATTAAAAAAAGCATTTGAAAAGGAACACACTTTCTTAAAAAGAGATATAAGTTTGCGATTATACAACGATTTGTTTAATCTGCCAATGTTATCTTAAAATATTACAAACTTTGATTAATACCACTTAAATTTTTTACACTTTTTTTTAAATCAAGGAACGATTGAGCTTTTATGTCTCACGTAAAATTATGTTAAAGGAGCAGCAGGTGTTATATAAAACTGATATGTTGCTAATAATGGCAACAGTTGCAGCAACAACAATAATAACAATAAGAAGAACAAAGTTAGTGACATTTGTATGTTGAGCAATGAATAATGCTCTGACCCAATTACATATAATGGCAATGAGTATCCAGCGAATAATCCCAAAATTTACGGAGACAAACGAGTAATATATATCGCACTAGACAATGTAAGATAAAAAGTGGGTGGACTTGTCGCGGATATATTATCCACGGGACGGCGCTACATTGTCTGAAGTCGTCCGTGAGAGATTCTCCAAATTATAGTGAGATATATAGAATAAGCTCCGCTTTCCCTTTTTCACTTCGTGGCCATGCGACACGCGAGCTTTTTTTTGCTTTCAAAGTACCCGCCGATCTTTATCCGCGATGATCTTAATTTCTTCTTACGCGTCAAGGTTCTCGCAACCGGGTTGCACTTATTACGTTATCTGCGCGCGGCGCGGCACGCGAACCTAAATAGTGTGCGGCGCAACGACGGTGCTACACAAAAATCTCGTACACAAATTTTACAGGATTTGTCAAATACCACGTGCCTTCTCTCAGAGGCCAATATCACGTGAAAATGTTACATCTTTTTTTTTTACACATTTATGACTTTAATTCTCAACAATGTAATTATACGATAATCATATTTATTAACCTACGATTTAAATTGAAGGCCTTGGTAATTAGAATACATTTAAAATAACGGTAACGTTATTAACATTTATTTTGTAAGTAAAAGAGTGGAAATGTCACGAGAGAGATTTACGGAACAGACAGCGAAGAGCATCGGAGATGTATCTTTGATTTACATTTCCGCATCCCACGACAGTGGTTTCTATAATCCATCTCTTTATCTGTTAAGTTTTAAATGTGCCACACGCTTAGGTAAACGAAGCTATTTCGAAATAAATGCATTTTAATGCTGCGCACTAGCTGCGGAATTTAAAAAGGAATAATAGCTATTACGAGAGCATAAAGAGAGTTTGATGACGAAGTTAAAATACAATAAAAGATAATTTACGGAATTAGCCATTACCCGTTACGTTATTTTAAAGGAATTCTCTGGCGCTTTCAAAGAGGGGAAACGACACGTTTTTATACAGAGCAGCGTTAATCGAGATGCGAATTTTAGATGCAACAAATTCGAAAAGTTATTGCAATTATCAGCGCGTTTGTAAGCGCCTTGAATATATAATGTCTACAAAGAAAACTATATTAGTTTCAAAAAACATCTAGCGATTGTGCTACCGATTGAAACCGAGTAATTACGACGAACACGTATATAGTTTATGAATTTAAATTTGTGAAATGAATTGAAGTTTACAAAATGTTAATTAAGAGAGGATAGGAGGTTTGTGTGGTGCAATTTACCGATTAATTTCATGGAAAGAACGAAATGGACAGGTTTAGATGCTATCCCGAGTAAGAGTTACAGGTCCTTGGTGATTCCAATTTAGTTTTTCCATCGGGTTCGATTCGAGGGAGCTAAAGCCACCTTTGAAGTTGCCTGTATCTGTGTGCTACATATTTTAGCAACGGCAGTGGCAAGGCGTCGCCCTTAAGATCCTGCTTTAAGACCTATACTCGACTCTATGACGTCGTTATACTCGCGCAAGATCGTTTTCAGCAAATTGGATAGTCGTCATAAAAACATAGAGCGATTAGGTGGGGACAAATTGAGACGTCATTATCATAATACGTCACTTAATATGGCACGGTAGTCCGCACGACATGCTGTTAGTTAACTACCTTATAATAATAATGACTCGACTTGATCGACTGCTCTCCTCTTCACTTCATAATTCATATTAAGACGGGTAGGCTGTACCTTTGTACGAGGGGATTGCGTTTGTTTACTTGTTTAATTATTCGTGACAGTCAAGGAGAAGAAAATTATTCACGGATATTGAGAACAATTTTTCATTTGATGGACTTAATCGACAGACTCGATACGATTACGAATTAGTCCGTCGGCTGTTATTCGATTGCCTTTGAGGAACGTCTAAGGCGGTGAACAATCGATGGAAAGTAATTCCGCGTTTAGTTTGGGGCTATAATTACGCGCGAGTTTTGTTGAGTAAAATTTTTGTTTTACGTACCGTATTGTCGCACGACCATCGTTCTTGAACGAGATTGTAACTCGAACACACGCGTATTGCGTATAGCGGCAGCACAGATAAATCTGCGGATTTTATTTCGAGATTGAAAAATGTGAAAGGTCGTAGTGCGCGACGTTTTTGTCGGAGCGTTGCTTTGTGGTAGCAATTAAGGTGCATATCGAATTTATTCGCATGCATGCCGAACAGATCCTTTGCCGTGCGCGCCATGCGAAATAGATATTTTTCATATCTACGCGCACTATAACGCGCGGCAGATTAAAACACGCGCCGACAGGATTCTAACGTGCGTCCAAGTTAAGAGAATTAGAAAACGCATTTAAATGCTTCCCGTTTGCGTATCCGCGAATGTTTTATTCCGGACAGGTTCAGCGAGAAACAGTCGAGTAAAAATAGAAGGAGTGAAATTTTGCGGCACGATAAAATGGCGTTTTCGCGCGTTATTCTTTCTTCTCATTTTAAAATTGGTAATCCTATCGTCGTCGCGTGGGTAATTAAGATCAAGACATTCTCGAGTGCTCGTACGTCCAGCGGGAGAAACGCTAAGGTCATACCTTATAATATTTCTTAGCGTTATCATTAACATATCCGCAACGTGTACGGCGTGCAATAACGATCGCGGTAACGAATCAAGTATGCGTCGTACGTATCGCACGCTATTTCGGCTGGTATATTTAAAGCTCTAACTAGAGCGACACGGTTCGTGTAACCGAGTTATGATGCAAATCGCTTTGGGCATTTCTTACCGCTGGAACAATTCTGTCATCGACAAATCTCACGATGAATAATTCATTCATTATGACAGATCAGATCATTACCTCGTTTGTCAGAACGATTTTTTTGCCGTTACGTATTGACGATACCAATCGCTGCGACACACGGAATTGCAAAGGTTTTTTTTTCCACTCCGTTGCAGTATTTACTGCAGGAAATATATTCTATGTCGATTGGACTTATAATTGACATCACGTTTGCCTGCAGAATTAAACTTACATTTCAAACGCGCATTTTTTGACAGATTACAAATGTTTTACTTTTATTCGCGATTGTTTGGTAAATATGTAATTTAGGAATATAATTCCAGAGTCGTTGGATATTAACAGTTTTCAGTTATTTAAGCCCTAAACATATAACGTGCTTTTTTTCCAATTATATTTTTTGTTGCAATTTTTAATTACATTGCAGTGTTTTCTGGTTGAATTTAACTCAAAATTTAATCGAATAAAGTTTCACAAGTTACTGAAACATTGTAGATTCACAAAGTAGTGTGCAGAAAAATGTTAAGGTCTTCAAATTCACCGGATAATATAAAAGTTTCGTTGCTGAAGTTAATTTCTAAAAGTTAATTTGTCTCCCGTGTTCGCTTCTTATATGAATTCATATGTGTATATTACAGAATGCTGCAAAAACACTAGTAACGACACTGAGAGAACAAACGAGCTGCACTCGGGTGTACTTTTATGAGTGTTGTACTGTTTTATATAGAGAATGAAAAATTGAGAAACGTTATATATTCTACTGTTTTAAGGACGCGTTTTATATTTTCAAACGGAGGTTTCTTACATTGCGAAAATAGGGAATATTTCATTATTCAATTGGCTGCGGCGTACCAGAACAAGTAAAATTATGGTGACATACCTTTCGTTCCTGTTCTTGCATTTTGTAATTTTAATTATTACGAGCGAACAGAAGCACGAATTTTCCAACGAAGGATACAATATCGATGTAACATTTTCAATAGTGTTAAGGGGACGCTGGAGCGATCCTGCGCCTTTTGCTCTTTCTGCATCTAGAACTGTCAATTCATGTGTAATATTAGTTAACCTGTAATTTATTTGAGCGAATAGATTTTTCGTAAGGCTTCTAGACTTTATTTCAATGATACCATGCTGTTCTCTGATTTAGTCCGAATAGTGACACACCGTCGGTCTGTACGTAAAAGCCACATAATTTGTACATTACACAAATGTCTTTTTTATTAATTGACAGTTCCAGGAGCGAAAGGTGCAAAAAGTGCAGAGTCACTCCAGGATCCCCTTAAATTATAAAAAATGGAGTATAGTCTTCGCATTAAAGAAATAATATGTCTCGAACGGCTGAAAATGTAATTCTACAAATATCTTTTGCACGAATTTATGATTCGGTACCACGATCTTTCCTATAACGAATTTATAGGAAGATTTATAGGAAGGTCTCAGATATCTTTGGAACAAATATTATAAGCGAAGTTTTATATTTTTTTTATGGAGAAGGGTTTTATGTATCAAATTTATGATAGCTACGTGTATTTTTTTTTTGACACCGTACGCCAAACATTTTGTAAATTCATATCGTTGCGTTTAGCATACAGATTCAAAATTTGGATTTTGCCCCGAAAGTAAATCGGTGAAAAAATACGTTTTAGGAACACGGCGTTAAAGATGTTCCTTGAGGTGAATGCGAGGTGAATTTTCTAGAGGTTTTCTGTGGAGCTTTATGTGTGAGCACTTCAGAAATGCAGGTCTTGCAGTATGGCTTCGTGCGAGATTGCTTGCTGTTTTTCGTTGACTGGATATACGAACAAGTGAATAAATTCAATTCTCGCGATATCAAGCGATCTCTTTCTGGCAGCAAACGTCTCTGTATCTTTTAATGCTGTTTAAAATATAATGTTTCTGTAGATATGTTCGAAGATGTGAATTTTCTACAATAATATAATATTATCGGGACGATTGCAGAGTTACAAGAAATTATACTAATTAAAAACGACAAGACATATCAAGAGCGATTATAGAAAACGTTAAGTTTTCTTCTAAGATTAATTTGCAAAGCGTCTTTTCGACGATAATCGCTCATTTAAATTTCTAGGAATAATTTGCGATAGTATTACGAAATGTCACCACATCCAAATGCTTTTACTGCTGTGATTGTTTTATCGGCTCGAACCGCATATTTGAATAAATTGTGCATTTTGAATCACAGTTGCGAATAACAGAAATGGTGATTTTGCGCGACGGTGGAAAAGTTCTTCTTTTTTTTTTAATAGCATATTCGACTTTCTGCAATTTTCAATTTTCTATCATTGTGAATTGCGGCGATATATGCAAACGTGATTTACCTGCTTTTTTTTACTTGTTCTACGGAAAAAAGGACTTGTCGTTTCATAGTGACCCATTTCACTGAAATATTGATGTACATTTCCTTTTCGAAATAGACAACATGAAGCTGTGTTGATCCATTCTTACAGAAATAGAAACTCGGTTTAAATCCAGTACATGTTTCCTGAATTTAATTCATTTGGTTTTCCAATCATGGTTAACTTTTTTAATTAAATAATGTTACTGGCAAAAGTTAAATTAACTTAATTCTTAAAATGCCTTTTAAATCCAAGAATAGATCTTTTGTAATAATTTAGTACACGTCTACCCATGGTGGTAATATAATACCAGTTAACCCTTCGTCTGAACATGTGGGTCTACGACGTTTGAGTCACAACAACATACCATATGGGTATATGTCTTCGTAGTATTCAGAATTTATTACAAATATAATATTCCAATAATTCATTAAAGTGACATTGTCAATTACAATAGGCGATTTTTGGCGATTGTTTGGT
>NW_011967097.1:106891-114395 GCF_000949405.1 Vollenhovia emeryi
CATGTACCAGACATTCGCCAAAACTCGCCTAATGTAGACAGATATTTTATGAATTATTTTAGATTTTGTGAAAATATTTTAAGAGAAAATAACGTCGAATGTGATAGACCCCTGTGTTTACTAAAAAGATACCGAAAAACATGTTTAGTAATTCATTTGTAACTGAAAGTATTTCTTGCTATTTTTTCATAGTAAAGTTTAAAATACACGAAATTTTCTCGTACGAATTTTGATTATTTCATTATTCATTGATTTGTTCTGTAAGCAAGTTTTAAATAATTGAAAAGGGAGATTCGTCAAAATGACCCAGGAAACATTAAATTTCAAAATGACAAATGCATCTGTCTGAGCCGAATAAAGTTTTATTCCTGCTTTCTAATATTAGGTCCGTAAACCACCCGCGATATATAATAGTGTCAGCAAAGTCAGTGGTTCAAAGCATGAAGTTTATAAACGCAATTTACTTTAGTAGTACGCTGTACAAGCAAATGTGCGGTAACATATGGTGTATGAAGGGCCAAGCTAAGAGCAGCAAACGTACAATGCATTTCTCAGGTTCGTCGCATGCAGCTACTGCTGCGAAAAATTTTTATTTTTCAAATACAGAAAATAAAAATGAATTTCCAGCCGTAAATATATCGCAAAATGAATAACACATAATATATAACTTTTCTCTAATGTCCTTTTGCACACGTAAATGTTACTTCAACGTTAATTATCTTCTAAAATTTCTACGTTAATTAATTTCTAGCATATTTGAACGATGTTCGTATATTCTAATTAATTATACTTGTCCCGGGCAAAATAACCTATTTTTAAAAGAAGCGTTCAACGTAATTTGTCTTTATTTTTTAATCGCCTTGTTTAAAACATCCATTTTTATAAAAGCGATTACGGACATTTGAATATCGAATCTGCATATGTACATATGGATATTTCCGTTTGCAGAAGTCATACATTTTTCAACTCTTATAATCTCATTTTTGCAGAAACATCTCGTTATCCCGGATTCGTATCTTAACTTACAACTTTTGCTCTTGTTTCCCTAGAACTTTTTGAATCAATGAACCAGAGAATTCTTGGTGGATCTGGATTTCTATTTTGCTGAATTTTCGGAATTCTAGCATATTTTATGATACATCATGTGGAATCTTAAACACTTAAATCACCGGATTCTACCCTCCACCAGCGGTATAAACAATTGCCATTTATCTGAACTGCCAGCATTCTACGATTCACGAGCTTTGAACGCTTCCGGTTTAAAAGCTATTACGGTCTGGACATTTTCCATGTCAGAATTTTCATCTCTGACTTATCTCCGAAATCTATCGCCAAGAAGTCGCGGACGGTAGAAAGTGAACATTTCGTGTATCTTAAAGAAATTGGAATAGCACCTATATATTTATCGCAAATCCAATAATAATATTTTGTACTTCTAAGTATTTGATGATAGGCATCAAATCTATTTTCTTACGCGTTTCTCGCTATCGCAATTCCTTTTCTCATCTGACTGCCGGACTCGATTGTAATCTACGAAAAAGGTTTCGTTATCTTGAAAACTTTCTTTTACAGTGCTTCCAGAAATAATCGGCTCTCGCAGTCTCATTTTTCCCACGCGGATAGATCTATCCCGCGGTGCTTTAAATTCAACGCTGCGACGGGTACTCGCCGCGAAACCGTGTCACTTCTTTTAAATCGCATCGTGCACTTACCAGTAACCTTCTTCGGCGTAGTGTATGCATTTCTTGCCCCTTTCGCTGTTTCTCTTACGGATTTTCTCTACGCGGATCAAGAAACACAATCGTGTCTAAGTGCACGAATCGTCTAGTTGAACGGAGGCACGATTATCTTATCCCTGCTACGGTTCGATCGATCGAGTATTTAATGAGCTCAATCGATTGCTGACATTCCTGTTGTAAAAGAGAAAAAAGTCTTACACGCGCGATGTCATTTTATTTTCACGGTAATTGATTAAAAGACGAATTATCTTTTTATATAGGCCGCTCTGTTCTTACCGAATATTCTATTAAATGCATCTTAATTAAATTTAGTTTTGCGCTCTTCTGATTAAATTAAAGAATTACTCGAATTTTAGGCAACTAATTTAATCCCGTAAAAAGCGTGTCAATCTACGGAAGTCTCCTACCACTCCCACCAATTCTAATTGAGTAATCTTCTTTTTTGCACAAGTGTTTTCAATTTTTAAGTAATTTCCTTTTTCTACTTTATAATAATTACAATACAATAAACAATTACAACATACGTTAAGTTAAAAAGCACGCAATCAAATTTTTCGCAAAATATCTTACAAGCATGAAATTATTACAAAACTCTCGAGATGTGTGCAATAGCGCAAAACTTTTTTATACCAACTGTGATTGTATATCGATCATTATGCGATATTTATCGTTAAACATTTATTTGCGAAGCTTATGCTGTGTATTATGCGAGCACCCGCGGCTAAGAAGATCGTAAATTAATTTAATTGTAAAGAGAGGATACTATTGGCACATTCAGTGTGATTTTTCAAAGAAATTTTGCACGCGTGAAAAAATACGTAAAGCTTTGGTTAAGTCCACAATCAAATTAGATTAATCGTGGTCTAAAATTCGCGCTACTGAATGCGCGGTAATTGAATACATAAATCGATTTATGATATACAATATAATTGCAACGCACAATTTCTACAATTTCGATGCAACGCGAATCCTCCAAAATTATTACCGCTTTAAAACCAACGATTCGATGGTCACTGAGCGTTCTTTGTGCTTTCGTTCGCACGTGTAATTTCGAAATTACATCAAATGAACCATTGTACATGTAAAATTTAACGCTTGCCTTAATTTCAATGACGATGTAGGCTTCGCGAGCTTCAAAAATTGCGAGGACTGACCACGTTATCGCTACGTTAAATAGAAGATAACTGGCCCAACTGATTCGATAAGATTAGAGCCTCTTCGTCGACGTTAGTATTCGACACAGAGAAGAACGAATCTCAGAGGGACGGCCAGCTTAATGTCCCACTCTATCGGGCCCCATGAGATCAATACGCGAAAGTCAAGACTCCTGTTGCAGACAGGAAGCGAATCCTGGATTTTTCGGACGGTTCCCGATGGTGGTCATTTGACCAACGCGAATAACAGCCATCTTTTCCGAAATTTTTTACATAGGCGAATTTTTTATTTGTCAGTTTTTAATATTTAAATATTCTTTTATTCGTAAAAAAATGTATATATTTATTTCATTGAAATATATTTATACATTTCGTTATACAATATGGATAAAATAACTGTTAACGAAATGCGGTTTCAGAGTATAAGTAATAATAAAATGCAGGAAATTCATGCGTTTAATAATTAATTTTCGCGTTTCGAATTGACGAGGTCCACTTTTCTGGAAATAACTTTTTATACGAAATAACAAGTGAAAAAATAGCGTGTAGCCAGTTTTAGTCAATACGTCCGGGAATTAGGGTTTAATTCAGGAAAACGTAGCTCTAATTCTGGAATTCTACAGCGGGGGGCCTTCATTTTCAATGAAGCATTGAGTCGAAAAATAATCCTCCGCGATGAAGATCGTTGCGACTCCTGGGTGACACGAACGTATTTGTTTGTTTGACGCGAGACACTGCGACAAGACAACAATCGGGTCCAAGAAACAACACTGGGCTTGCAATTGTTTCTAACAGTTATTTATCGCGGAATGTAATAAAAAAATTCCTTTAGCAAACATTTAACGCGAATTCGCGGAATACGTGAAATGTTTATCGAACAAATCGAGGACGAAGTAAAATCCGTTTGCGAATATTACACCCAGAAAAAAAAGATTTATTTAGGTTAAACAAATGAGATACGTTGAAATCATGTCCCTTTGAATCTACCAAATTTTTATCTACTTCTACCGAAACATTTGATAGAGTTGAAGAAATAGATATGAATTCTGTTAGAGATTCCAGTCTCAATCAGAATAAAATTTTGGTCAAGGTAAAAAAATCATTTCTTTGAAATGATATAAAGCTCTAGTAAGGTCAAAATCTTAAACAAATTTGTTTTACTTCAGAGAAACTTTTTTCTGGGTGTAGTTTTGCAACACGTTCAATTATTTGATAATAATTTTGCAATTAGTACGATACTTGCGCGTCCGTGCATAATTTTAACAATATAATGGAACGAACCGAGCGGTCGTACGCGCGTATGAAATCTAAAATTGATTTTCGTCCGTTTCACAACGAAGAAATGGACTTGACGAACCTTGAAAACCTACAAGCAAACGCTGCGTTTATTGCCGCGTTCAACGAAGTCGGCGAAGGATAACTTATCCAACGATTTGACCAGGTCGAAGTACCTTCGCTGAGTAGAACATTGGTATCCGACACAAAGAACGATTCTCAAAATAAGGAGCGAGCGAATTCCATACGTTCCGTTTCTGCCGTTCCATAGGATCAATTCACGAAGAGAAGTTAAGCGACCCGTTGAACGCTATAGATCCCAGAAGGGAGCGAATCCTGAGTCCTTTGTCGCTCTCATAGCGAGCATTTCTCGGCAGCGAGTCAACTTTCTTCCATTCTCCAAATTTTTGCGAAAGGCAATATTACGCAATATTCGCAATCGTTTTTAACAAATATTTATCGTGGAGAATAATTAGAGAACTAGAGAATAATTGGAATAAATAGAGAAATCATTAGACGAATATTTGACTTTGTGCATGCGAAATTCGCGAATATGGTATATTCCAAAGCGAGATAAAAGTTTTTAGCAATCTACGGGAATTTTAATTAATAACGACCAGCTATAATTTCATACCTCGAATTTCATAATAATTTTGTATCTCTCTCAGCTCTCGCGATTCTGTAATCTCAAAATGCAAACGTCAAACTTCGCGAATGAGAAGTTAATATTTGAACGTTGGCCTAATTTCGACTCCCGGCAGTTTCGGCAGTTAATAAATTTTTATATTATTTGTAAAAATTACCACGATTCTAAATTTTAACACGATACGAAATTTTAAATTAATTTTTTCGCAACTAATGATCTTTTCGATTAGCTAATAACTTAACTTATTTGCGTACACTTCTGTCTATCCGCATATCCACCTCCGTTGCTATCCAACCCATATATCTTTATTAATGCACCGGCTAATTATAACCGCAGGTACGAACGCGGTATTTATGACGGTCCTATGTGCTGGCCTAATACAGCAGGCAGGTAGATTACCCTATCTGCGGGATGTTGACCGAGACGCCATACATGCGCGAAATTTGGGAATTATAGGACAACGCAATCATACTACGCGTGCATTCGGATAAATTTGCGGAATCATAAACAATTGTGCAAATTTGCACAAATATCTTACGCAAATCTTACCATTCCATATAGTTTCTTTATTTCGATCACTGTTGACCTACCTTCGCAACTTCCTTTGTTCTTCTGCTCAGATATTGGACCTACTTTTCGTCGCTCCTGGCCACAATCTGGCGTTATTTAGCCAGAAATTGAACGGAAGGAGACAGACTTTTTCTATTGCTGGCCAATAATTGCCGGCAAGTAGGCATAAAAGTTTTACGCTTCTTTGATGCGCGAAACACGACCGCGAAAGGGTCGTTATCGAGCGAATTGAGCGATTGAAATATTAATTATAATAATTTCGCATATCACCGTTACTTGCATAGTCAATATATTTGACGCTAGAATTATATCTAAATTTGAAAAAAACTTTGTATCAATTGCGTTTTTGTTAAAAGACTCAAGAAACAAAAGAGAATTGCCTTTCGCGAATTATAACTTTGATATTAAATTAAGTTATTATATATAGTTACTACTGTCAATATAGTTAAATGGAAGGGCTGAAAAAATTAGGATAAAATCGGCAAATTATAAGAACAAATATAAATAAATATAATAATGTTCATATTTTTAAACACATTGGATCAAATATCATATGTTGAGTTTTTCTCTTTCTAAAATATTTTTGTGTTTATAATATAAGTATTATAATATATTAAAAGAATGTCTAAACATTGCTTCACTATACTGATATTATGCAATATTTAATCTTGAAAGGACATAGAAATATACAAATCTTATCATAAAAAAATATATTTGGGACTAGGTTAGAAGGAAAATTAAAAACAAATTTTTATTACACAGTAACAAAAATTAACAATTCTTTTATATCACGTTTTATATTTTTTCATTTGTTTTATCATTTCAGATTAATTCATTTTTTATTTATTTCAATTTCGTATAACTGCAGAAAAAAATGTGAACACCATGAGGAAATTTAAATAAGAACTTTGTTGATTAAAAAGAGGAATTTAGAATGTTTTTCTCGTTTTATTTTTCTTTATTTTTTGCTATTTTGTAATCTTTCCTAAAATTTTTAACTTAATATTTTAAGCAATAAAGTAAAAATTTAGTTGTTACAGTGTTTTTAATAAATTAATATTAGTTAAATATATAAAATTTTTAATGCATCGTGTCTCATGATGTTGAATTTTTCTCAACAAGTAGGAAATATATCAAAGTGTGTCATCAAATAAATAATATGTCGATATAATGAGCTCTATATTCTCTTTTGTTAGCTCTATATTCTCTGTACGTGTGAGGACGCGAGTGTATCCTTGCTTGCACAATAAATTGACAGAAATGATCCAAGTTTAAGCCTATCCATTTTGAGAAAACGTATCTATTAGATGCGATACAGTTGTCTAATCGTAAGATTTTAACGCATAATAAAATATTGACTAGCAATGCATATGTATGTAACTTTTTAAAAGATCTGTCATCTTCATATGAAATAAACGTTACTTTGTTACTCACCGTTTGATGCGCAACGGTCAGAGTTATCAGCCACATAGCCACGATGATTGTATAACACGCAAAACGTAAAATTCATATTAAAGCAACGGTCAAACTAATTAATATTTTAAAAGATTATTCTTACGTGCGAGCCTTTTATTCGACTTTTAATTAAATATTTACTAATATAATTATATATTTTTGAAAAATATCGAGGTAAATCAATCCGAAGAAATAAACAAGAAAAATCTTTAATTTTCAGGTAAGAAGTTTTACTTACCCCAAGGTTGTTCCGCCGGCGCTCGGTGCCTCCCCTAGGTCCCCTCCTCCTCTCAGGACGTAAGTATTGTCAGACTTTCTCTTTACACAAGACACTCGCGAAAAACGTTCGCATTATCGATAAAAATTCACGCTTACGTAAAGCCCATGGTAAGAGTCAGTTCCGTCGAAACAGTGTAAGTGCGACCGCCAATTTCGTATTAGAAAAGTTCTTTTAATTCTGTTGCTTGAACGGCGCTCCCGAATCTAATGCGCGACGCGATCTAACTGGCTTATAGTTTATTTATTTGATTTAATCGGCAATGATGGATACATTAACTTTCCCGTCGTGGGATTTACATCCTCACGGAAAAAACTGATTTAGTTGATTCAGCAAATCTATAGTTTGCTGAACAAAATTAAACGTTTTAAAGAAGTAAATTTGATAT
>NW_011967097.1:120852-129574 GCF_000949405.1 Vollenhovia emeryi
TATGTAAAAACTGAACCGTTGCGCCGATTATCGTCAAATACAATACCAGCGATCTCGTAATCACACTCAAGAAATGTGCCAAAGTAGAAGGTGATATCTCAAAAATTGCGGACGGGAGAGCGCGAACAATTTTTGTGCACATACACACACACACATACATTTTTTAAAAATTGTGTTTTTTGAGTTTTTAAAACATTCTAAACCCATTGGCATTGAAAACTGGAAAAAAATTTTTCGCATGAAAACAAAGCTTCCTCTATGAGGAAGCAAAATGATCGAAATTAATATAGAATTATCTTTAAGTGTTAAATATTTAATGATATTGTTACGAAATTGTATTTAAACGATACGAAAGCATCAGAACAATAAGTCAGTTTAAAAACTGTAAACAATATTTAATACATTATATATTGAATGTTCTTTAATGAGTATTGAACGCTTTGTAATTAACGTCAAATTACAATTGAATATATTTTTACGCCGCGAAGTTGAAATTAGTCTGGCTAATTATTTAGGTAAGAGATAAAATCGCTACTCTAAATATATTATTTGTTATTAATAATAATTCGCGGCCAATTGACGGATCGTTTATCAAAAGAGAATGCATAATGACGGCGTGATGGAAGCATTTGAAATGTAAATCAGCAAGCAAAGTTTTATGTTAAGTTAGAGGAAGCTTCGGTCGGTTATACTCATCGCAAAGTCCATTTTCCCTATATCAATATTAAATTACTCAGATAAATGTTAGACTTCCGAGATATTCAGGCAAAATTAAGCGTTCTTAAGTGATACTAAGAAATCCCTAAAATAAAGGACAAAACAGCTTAGTTATAATCTATCTGTCTTTTAGACAGGATAACCCACGCACGTATCCGTTTTTTTTACAGCGCTTTGAATATTTTCTGAAATATCATAAACAACTCGACGTGTAAAATTTTTGCGCATGGCGCGAAATGTGTTCACGCAAGGTCGCCGCGCTATCATTCGCGCGGAAAGTAGAGTGACGTGAGCCGCTCCGCGTGTCGTCGCGTTATTATTCCGCGAAACGTGATTGTTCCCTGCGAACAATCAGCAATTATCAGTCGATCAGTTAATTATCCCCTACGACTAACGACTCGTAAACGAATCGAGATGGGGCCACTTGTCGAGGTAGTTATCTCGAGATTTCATCATTCGAAGTGGATCGAGGACGATATTCATATAAATTATTCTTTTATTGCGATATTTGCGACGGCGATGTTTCTTATGCGACGAACTCGAATATATCACGTTTTATTTGAATCTTTCGCCAAATGCGTGCTGCCTATTTCCGGAATAGAACTCGGAATAATAATACGCCATGTCTAGCAATTTAAATAATATTAATATTCCGTATATTTCGTATTTAACTTCTTTTAATACGTGTACTTTGGAAACTTTAAGGATTTGAACTTTGAACATTTGAAATTTTGTGTATTTTAATTACGCATATATTTTTTGAACCATCGCGTGTTTTAATTAGTTATCGTAGCGTAGCGCATGATATCAACTTGAAGTATCTTAGTGATTAGTACACGCGCTATCGGACAGTCAACTTTTCGTGAGTGAATATTGTGCTGTCACAGAGCAAGGAAGGTTCAGGAGGTATCGGGCGACGGTGAGGAGGCAATCAGATGCGGTGAGCAGTTCGTTTATTGTTCTATTTTTTTTACTCGCGAGAATCGATTCATAATTATTTTTATACGCGCGCAGTGATTACTGCGCGAATATTAATTACCTTGATGGTCGTTATATTTGTCTTTGCAATTCAGTGTTCGTATGGCAACTGCACCGCCGCGCGTCGTAGTTTGAGAAGTAATAGATGCGAAAGACAAATATAGACAAACATACATATCTAAGATGCACATCTCAGGCTACGAGCATGAGAATATTACAGATAAATGTAATATTTTGTGACTTCATTGAAACGGATGAGCTAGGACAGGATTGGTTTTAATGTTTAACCCTGGGGCATTGTGTATGTTTAATATTTGCCAATATTTATTATGCATACAAGGATGCACGTATACACGTGTAATATAAACTTAAGAGAATGGAGGTCACGTTATATAGTGATAGTTTATGTATTGTTAGTATCCTATTGCAGGGGAGTATTAGTTTCATTCTCATAATATTGCGACAAAATGATAACAGTTACAAAAAATATTTATTAGATGGAGCGCATTTATTTCTCGAAGCATGTAAAACAAGTTTTCGGATACAAAGCAGTAAATTAACAACAAAATAGAAATATTTCGGACTACAAATAAATAGAGTAAGCGTCAAGGTAACACAAGGGGATAACCGCTTAATGTAATCGTGGGACAGTGCCTCCGAAATCATTATGAAATCTTTACGGAATCCCCATGCAATCCTTTTGTCTTTATTTTTAAGTTTCTTCGCTTGTTGGACAATAAACATTAAATTTGAAATAAACACTTTCTCAGCTTGAGAAAGTTTTGAGGAAATCGAACAGCTCTTCGAGATTTAACAACGTCTCATATTTTTAAACATATAAGAAAATTCTTTGTAATCAGATGAAATCGTATCAAGTCAAATGAAATCACGTAATCGGTGGGACAACATTTGAGCTAGTGGTTTTACCCCTTTGAGGTAAAAAGTACTAACGATTGATTTTCGCAAAAGGAAACGTTGAATCTGAAACTGGCCAAACGATGATAAATAGATGTTCAATTATTCTGCGATTGAATTAAAATAATTCATTACTTTGGTGACCGGAAAAGAGAGATGGTTAAAATAAAAGAGAAAGTCTCTGAGACGATCGAACGCGTGTACGCTATACGCGAGCAGCAAAACACACTTATTGAGTCTTAATTTGTCCTGAAGAGCCGCGAGCTAGCCGTGAAAAAATTGCGTTTATATTCTTGTTTTTTTTTCCATTGCACGACAAACGGTACCGTGGGGGTGCGGGTCCGCGTCCAGGTAGCTTCCCTTCGCAGCTGCGGCCCGATTGCGGTGCAAGCCCACATTGCGTTCGGAGCTCACCAGCGAGAAGCGTTAATCGATATTAATTACATCACACGATGACTCGGGTTCTATCATTCGAATTTGTTTTCAGCTCTGTTGACCCGACGCGGAACGACTGGCATGACTATTTGGTTTCCCGCACGAAATCGTATGCCCGGCGCGCACTGTATATTGATAATCGATTTTTGATGGAGCGAGACAGATATATTTGCATGGGAATTGACATTGCGCCAGACAATTCGACTTTTGATGTTACGTAACGAAACGTGACGCGTTTCGGGACTCGAAGCGACGTCGTTTCTGTGCACGATGTTACCGTCAGACACGGTAAAGCAGGCCCGTAATGCAAATTACTTATCTACATAAAAGAAAGTGCATACATGCGAAATAAACAGATATAAAATAAAAAAACAAATATAAAACTGTATGAAAACCTTTCTGGATTTGCTGCACCGCGTATGGTTTAAAATTCATAGAATCTGAAGACTGAACGTACAATATTTCCGAAATTGCTCGTACGACAGAAACTGCCCGATCAAAATGGCATATCGAATGTAACTGAATCGATTTAGACAGAAAGGGTAAATATGACGAAATCATATATTTGGGGGGGAAAAAGGAAACAAAAAAACCTTTGCAAGCATAATATGAATTTTTCCAGTAGGTTTTTTGCTACTTTGCGCTGAAGCTCCTTGAAGTGAGTTTTCATTTAAAAAAGCTTTTAAACATTTTGGTTTTACGCTAGAGCGGGGATCTCCACTGTTAACTCAATTTGGTCGAAACGTCGCACGTCCCCTTTCTGCACTCGCTGGTTCAATTGTCGTGTTCGCGACCATGTAAATTCCCGTCAACGAAAGCAGACGCCTCCGACCGCAAAGTTCTCGACAGTTCGTTATACATTGATCCACCTGCGTCGTGTTTATTAATCCATAGGTTCGTTATCTCGTTTACAAGATCTGCGATGTTGCAACAGTGATTTACGAGACGCGTTTATCTTCGTTAGAGCGAAATCGCGCTGAATTTCTCGCTGCTTAGCGTCGGCGTAGAGTCATGCGCAGAATAAGTTCCCCAATCATCATTTTTCTGACAGCGGATATCCATTTGTCACTATCAACGATGTACGACTAAGACCAGATTTCTCCTTACATTAAGTTTTAATTCTTCCTTCCTGCGTTTGTTTCATAAAAGAAATTACGAAAGAAAAATCAGCAAAGTAACATATCGGGGTGAAGGCACCTAATATCGCCTACCAAAATTCCAATCGTTCTCAATTAAAAGGTAATTGACATTTTTCTCTGTATTTAGTCGCAAATCGAAGAGGAAACATTTGTGTTTCATATATGTACAAAGATTAGAACGGTTAAAATCTGTGGAATTTTTATCCACATTGAAAAAAAAACGAAAACGTCAAAATTTCGAGGTTGACAAAATGGCACCTAATATTGCCTATCTTATAAATTTTTATAAAATTATTGTTTATGAATATGTATGGGTTTGTGAAGCTGTGTAGATATTTATTATCTTACATCACATAAACGTTTATAGATGCACAGTTGGAAAATTTGTTTTCTTGTTTAAAAAAAATGCCGGTTAAAATTTTTGTATTAAATGTTTAACACATTCATGTGTTAATTTAATATATTGCTCTTGTGTTGATTGATCTCAAATGTAAAATGAAGTGCAAGGATCCAATTTCGTACATTAATGTTTTAAACAATAGAATAAAATGCTTTATTTTATCGTTGTCATCATTGCAATATCGGTAATTCCGGAAAGTTATATTTATGTCAACTAGCTTGCATTTTTATTAGATAAAACGTTATAAAATATAAGCCTATATTGGTCTTTTATGGCCGGTTTTAATACCATATCGAAAAAGACAAGATATAGACAAACGTGATAAAATTTTTACTATTCTTAAAAGTTTTATATTTATGTTGTATAATCTTTTTTTTATATGCCGTGCAAGTTTCGTGCTATTCTGAAAAAAATAGAATAACGGAAGAAAAATAAATTTAATTGCGCTCCGAAATCTACGTTACGTTCTTTCAGCAAGAGAAATACTTTCTGGTTCTTTATATTGTACGTGATAACTGTCTAAAAAATAACTTCTCTTTTCCAATTCTGGAAAAAAACTGTAGACTTAGCGCAATGTTATTTTGTCCTTTCATTCAGCCGCGATCCTGAAAGGAAAATGTACAGAAACCGTGGTTTTTAAAAAACGTTATAAATTGAAAGGAGAAAAATTTTACAAATACGGTTTTCTCAATAAATATCGACGTCCGAGTAATACCTGGCTTACGTCGGCATTACGTCGTTTCAGAAACACACAGATTTAAAATCGTTGAAAAATTTTTTGTGCAATTTCACGTTTCGATATTGCAAATAAAAATCGAGCGAAAACAATCTCCATATGTTTACTTTTGATAATGAAAATACGAGTTTGTGCGTGGCACGTGTCCTCGCGTGTCCGCAGCATCCAGCATTTAGCTTGAAACTATATTGCAAATGAGATTTTATTGAATATAAACTCGCGGAGAAAACTTGATGTTTCACGTGTAATACAAGTCGATGAAATCAGCGACACTTAACAAGTAGGTAACATCTAGGTAATATGATGCTCGTGGATGAGTACATTTATAATATTTACGTAAACTTAAAATCAATAATGTAATAATGAAGTGGCACGGTTTCTACTCGCGATCAGAGGTGTGGAAATGCGCAAAAGTCATTGAACACGGGAATACTCGACAGGAATACTCGAGGTAATCTGTTCTTTTTTTAACTTCGATGCGCCTGTGCGATAGAAAGGAGGTTTCGTTGTGCCGTCAAGTTCCATCGCGGGACACCGCGATGGAAATGCCGTCTGACGTAACGCCCGTTCCTCGTAATTCGCGACGATTCTCGCCGCGGCGTGTCTCACCGCGAAACGTAATCCTCAAACGACCTCGCGCTCTCGAAACCGACGCGACGCGCGCGTCGAGTGCAGCCGTACCTAAAAAGCTGCGATCTCGTACGTGCAACGGTTAACGTTAGCGGACACCGTCACCGTCGCGCCCGATGGTGTCGGGCGCGACGGAAGGTGGTGGAGAACGGAACTCCGGTAGGAGGTACCGAAGAGTGGCGGAAGATACGTAACCGTGTGCGGGCGCGAACGATAGAGACGGAAACCCGGCGAGACGGAGGAGAGGGAACGGAGAGAAAAGCACACACGGGAGGTGGGAGCTTTCGCGGGCCGAGGGAAACCGTCGGCGGGAGGGCGGCTGGAAAGGAGGAGGGAACGGTGGAGGCCATGAGGAGCCTTACGGCGGTGGGGGCGGTCGGCGGCGGCGGCGGCGGCGGCGGAGGCCGCTCGTCGTTCAACACGCAGGATCAGTCTCGGGGAGAGAGACCTCGCTCCGCCGCTTTCGCCTCGCTCTATCTAGTACCTCCGCCGCACTCGTACACGCTGGAAAACGCGCCGTGCTCTTTACGCGCCTGAGTAATAATAATAAAAAAAAAAGGGGAGAGAAAGAAGCGCGCGCGAGTAGAGGCCGCGCGCGGTCCATCGGAGTCCGGCGGAATCGCGGAGATCTCGACGAACGCACGCGGCGCGACGCGGCGCCCGGCGTCTCTCGCGCGTCGCTGGACGGGAAGCCTGTTGCGAGTTCCGCTTCCGTCGGTCCGCGTTCGCTTCCTCGTCGTCCCTTCCCTTCCCCCCTCCAACCCCTACTCCCTTTCTCCCTGACGTGTTTCCGTCAGGTGGAAGGATCCCGTCGCGCCTTTCCCTTTTCTTCGCCCTCCCGTTATTTCTCCTTCGACGGCGAATCGATCCCCGCGACGCGCGTCGTGCGGCCGCACAGTGGTCGCGCTGTTGTTGTTTATTGCGGTCAACGAGGAGTCGGCCGAGGGGACGCGGAGCGGAAACGAAAGAAAGGGAGAGGAGAATCACGAGGAAGCTGGAGAGCGCGAGGGGGAGGAGTGCCCGGCGTGCGTTCTCGTTCCGTCCTCTTTGATCGAGCACGCACCCTTCTGTCGGCCGAGGAGACACGAGGGGAGAATAGTGGGTACCGCGTGAAAGAATCGTGCCACGCCGCTATCTCCGCGCTATCAGCTCGAAATGGCGATCTCGGTGCTGCAGAGAAGCGTAGGGCGCTACACAATAAATGGAAAATAATGAAAGATAGAGAGAGAAAGAGAGAGAGAGAGAGAGAGGGTGTATATATATCTATATATATATGGAAGGTAAAGACCACTTAGGGACGCGCGCTGACGTTTAAGCCGCGACCAAGTACGCTCTGGAGCAGCGGCCCTTTTCCCTACGTGGACGTGAGTGTAAGACTAATTAGCGAGGGACACCGGCGTAGTGACGAGAGGGGAGAAGAGATAGGCAGAACGGCCGGGACCACAGCCGGGTTCAAGTGCCGAAGACAGAAGGGGGATGTTGCGTTCGCCGGTGTAAGCCCCGGCGAGCCCTCGGGGCGCGCTGAGGAGAAGAGGCGAGAGAGAAATCCCTCGATTTTTCACCGTCTTTTCCCTCCCGTCCCGGCGGCTTCCGGGATCCGCGGGCGCAGCTCCGTCGAGTTTAACGACGAGGCCGAGAGCCGCTGTCTAAGCGTTTTAGAGCTGACGTCTACCCTCGGATGAGACACGAGGCGGGATGGAGCAGCGCGCGCCGTGCCCCTGTTTCCGACTGCGAGAACTTTTCGAAGTCAGCTCTCGTGCATTCTGCACGCGAAGCGAACGAGAAATAAATAGTCGAAGGGGAATTAGGGTCGTGTACGATTAGATCTGGCTTTCTGCTCACGTCAGGCCGCTGATCTGGTGGGATTGGCCATTTCGCGGGTCGTTCGAGTTTCGTCAAGACAAAATCGCGCGAGAATCGCGTGTCCGAAGAGTTTTTTCTTCTTCTTCTTCGGAAGCGACCGATAGGCTCGATCGACGTGTGACACGGCGAGCGACAATGGCGGGTATTTTCCACGCTCATATTCGCTGTCGTGTAAAATTGCGTCACGTCGCCCTTCTTTTTCACATTTGAAATTCAATACCCTTTGGCGAGGAATTTTTTTTTTTATATAATTTGCTCTCTCACAGCCGCGAACTTTGAACTTTGCATCCCGAAATGAGAAAAGTTGGCCAGAATTCAGAATGTCGCTGTCAATCGAATTGTCCGCGCAAAATGATCTGCATAGAAAACGTTATTAAACTGTGACAACCCGACTAGAAATTGGCCTGATATATCATAAGGACCTGACTGGGTATTTTTAAGGCATGCCTTATAAGATCAACCCGATTAGGTCTTTATTATTACCCTATCGAGCTACGATAACATGACCAAAAACAAAGTTTAATCAAGTAATCTGATCAGGTCTTGATGAGAACTTTGTACACATGCCTTGTCGGAAAGTAGTATTTACAAACGCAGAATTTCATAGGATTACACGAGCAGGTCCTGATCAGGACATGCAGTTTTGCCCTACCAAAAGTTTGGTAGGGTTATATAAGCAGGTCTTGATGAGGACTTTGTACACATGCCTCGTCGGAAAGTAGCCCGACTGGAAATTGACCTGATGTATCTTAAGGACCTGGCAAGGTATTCCTAAGGCATGCCTTTTCATGGTCAACCTGATTAGGGCCTTATTATTACCATATCGGGCTACGATAGCACAGTCAAAATTAAAGTTTAATTAAGTGATTTGATCAAGTCATGATAAGGACTCTGTGTACATGCCTTGTC
>NW_011967097.1:134574-138868 GCF_000949405.1 Vollenhovia emeryi
ACATTAATTAAAATAAAAATAATCGTGGAAAATGTAAAAAGAACCGCCAAGCGTTTTTTGTATGGTTTATATAAAATTATTTTGCAAATTAAAACACCAAAAAGTCAAATGTAATACCATAAAAGAGAAGTAAAGTCAAAATTATTTCAAGTGCACAGCAATTAAAATAAAAATAATTAAAAAGATTTAGTTAGGTTAAACAAACGAGATCCGCCTAAAAAGCCGTTGAAAATGTAACAAAAAAAACGCCAAGCATATTTTGTACACCGAGAAAAATACTTTAATAATTATTAATATACCCTAAGTTTGAACTCGATTACTTTGTCAGAAATATATAAATGTTAATATAAATTCGTGATATTAAATAGTAATGTACGTGACCGTACAGTAAAAATATCATCAATTAATATATAATATTTGGTAATTCTTAATATACCATGTATTAACTATAAAGAAATATTTATTAAGACCGGACACAAAAAATTCTTACATTTATAATAAAGCAGGTATATTAATTATTAATATACGGTTCTTTCAGTGTATGATTTATATATGTAAAATTATTTTGTAAATTAAAACACCAGAAATCAAATATAATACCACGAGAAAGAAGTAAAATCAAAATTATTCCAGGTACATTAATTAAAATTTAAAAAATCAAAAAGATTTAGTTAGGTTAAACAAATGAGATGAAGAAATATTTCCTCGAATCTGCTAAATTTTTATTTACTTCTACTAAAACAATCGCTAGATTTGAATAAATAGGTATGAATTCTCTTAGAAATTTCACTTTCTCAATCGAATAAAATTTTGGTTAAGGTAAAGAAATCGTTTCTTTGAAATTAAATGAAAGCCTAGGAAGGTTTAAACAAATTTATTTGATTTCAAACAAACCTTTTTCTGGGTGCATAAGTGCGGTATTTGAATTTCTCGTAAAAAAAAACAGATCGCGAGTGTCGCGTTGCATGCGCGACGATAATTTCTTAAGGACTTGAGTTCTTAAAGTATTGTAATTAACGAATATAAAGTGTTAAAATCTCCGAGTCGGGTGAATAATGTTCGCGGGACAAAAGGAATTGCGGGACGTTAATTGTTGAAAAAAATCCGCGAGCGTAGCGTGACTGTTCTTGGGGCGCCATAAACGAAAAACGCGGATTCGCGTGCTCGAGTTGGATTTAATGTTCCAGAAGAGTAAATTAGAGAATACGTTGAATTACCTCGAGTATGCGCGTCACGAAATGTCAAGTCGTTGCTCGCAAGTCTTGTACACCGACTATGATGAAACGCCCTGTGTATATGTGTATATATATATATGTTTAATTAGAATTAAGAGCTTTGCCACAGCTGTTCCCCGGCAAATTGAAACAACAGATTAAAACTTGGCGCTATTAATCCGCGGTCGTTATTTTCACGACGATCGACGTGAATGTAATGAGGCGATAATCCCTGCTTTGCCACGTGGGAGAAATTTTCTTTTCGAGTAATCCAGGAGAATTCCCATCCTCGTGATTAAAATGTCAATGTTGCTGTCGAAAGCGGGGCGCGAGCCAAAGTAATTTATTCGTGCGAAATGGTGCAGAAGCACGTCTTGCACGAGTGCAAAAATTTGTAACGAAAATAGCGAGAACAAGTGTCCATAGGCAAATGGCCCCATTTTTTATCGCATTCGATTTTGGCCACAAAGTAGGTGCCAACCGAAAGGTCTCGTCAAGCTGATTACAGGTGCTGTCAGTCTCAGAGTGTGCCCGTTTAACGTGCCAGAGATATCGAGCTCTAAAGGTTCCATTTCATTCCAAAGGGGCCGTAAACCGCTGAGGGCATTGTGGTGTACAAATTTGCGGCATTACTGGGCATTTTTGGGGCATTAGTTCGGGCATTAGGCCTTGCTGGGGTCTTATAAAGATAAAATAAGACGAAGTAATGCTCACCGGGCATTAGTGGGCATTGGCGTACGAGATTTTGGTCAGCGGTTTCCCGCTCGTTCCAAACAAATGGCTGGTGTCTGTCCAGATGGCTTCGTCGTTTACGTCCTGGGAATTTTTGGAGCCCGACATCTCTGGAACGTTAAATAGACACGCTCCGTGACTGACATATCTGCGATCATCTCGACCTTTCGTTTGGCGCCTACTTTGTGACGAAAATCGAATGCGAAAAGAACGGGGCCGATCTTGTTCTCACTCTTTGCTCCATCATCTCGCTCTGTTTTTTGCCCGCTGAAGTACCTCATCCCGCGTATGTTTGCGCGCGCAAATAAATATCTTGTTGACGTGTGCACTACAAACTCACATTGTTCGAGTAAAATATGCGACTCAACATGTCAATGAGAGATGCTTAGGTATACTTGAAGCTGTTATTACCGAAGAATCTCGACACGGCGTTCCACGGCTAAAACGAGAGCTAATATAGTTGTTTGCCCGACGGGAATATAACGCCAATTAGCATTGTTCTACTGTGTTTTTATTATCACGTTGCGCGTTTGTTGCGAAATTGCAGCTATAATATACATCTAGCATAAAACTCTCTTTTTCCAATCTCCTGACGACAAATCTCTCGAAACTGCTACCATGCGACTCACTTGCGATAATTCGAGAGCGTATGATAATCGGGTGAGCCCACGTACCGTTTTCTATTGGCTCCCAGTTTGAGTGACGCAACCGCGGGCAACTCTTGATCCTCGTGGAGGATTTTTATACAATAGCGCGTTCCGTGACTTGACGTCTGAACGATTTAACACTCATCTCGTTGCGTATTAACAGCGTTCCTCATCGTTCAGCCTCCCCGTCGTCCCGTCCAACCGCGGCGCAGCCACGAGGCTTGAAGTGTCTACATAATTCATGGTCGATCTCATGGCGGTAACCTCTCGTCCATCATCTTCGGCCCGTCGGCCGTTTTCACGTTCATCGCGGCACACTTGCGAGGCGTCCTCGAGATAACGTCGTTGAAGGCGATCGCTCTCCCGTTTTTCTCAGCTTTTCCTTGAGAGATCAAGGAAATCGATGTCGCGTGAGTCTCAATACTAAAGTGGTAATACTGAAACGTGCGACCTCTGTTTCCTTGACATCTTATTCAGCAAAATTAGCGCGGGTCGAAAATCGGGACGAGAATATTGACAGACGTCACGTGTAAAATAATTTTACACAATTAGAGCGAAACTCGAGTGAAATACGCTTTTCGAGCGCAAAAATCTCCTTTTGAAAATCAAATTCACTCCAGGCGCAGCACACGGTTTTCTAAATTGAGACACGTTAATTGAATCGTTTGTGGGATTTGATGGTTTCTCATTCGCAATGTTGTAATTTTGTTCGGTTTTTATAACATATCCTTATTTTTATATCTGTAAGGACAACAACGGAACATGTTGCATCTGTTTTACAACTACGTATAACTTAGCATTCGCTGTATACATGGTTAGATTATCAACTGGAAACATTAAACATCCGACAATTTGTTTCGAAGAGTACTGAAAATTGCCGCGTTCTCGAATGCAATATTAATGGGAGAAGGGGATTGTTAACGCAAAAATATTATATAACATAATCAGCTGGAACACACATCCAATATCGACCGATCTCTCTCGCAAGGTCGCATCTCGATTTTACGTAATTTCCGGCTTTTCAAACGTTCACTCTGGACCGGAGCGAGCGTTTAAGCAGAAAAACCGAAAATCACGTAAAATCGAGATACGACCTTGCGAAAAAGTTGAGTCGATATCTCTCGCGCGTTAATTTATATGCGCTGGATTTTTATTTTAATTTAAATTTAAATTAACTCTCGTTACAATAGATGACGAATTTAAAAATACTGGAACCATTCTGCTCGTACGAGTAGAATAATAGAGGAAGGTCCCCTATTATGAGATAGGTTTCTAATATGAGATAGCAGGTTTCCAACGTTGAAATTCAATCACAAAGCTGACAAAGCCGTTTTCGCAACGATTACACGATCTAACAATGGATGTTCCGTTAAACAAATTCCACTCCAAGTGCAATAAATTCATGGTGGAACAGATGATGTCTATTAATTTTGCAGAAACTCCGCTATCTCATAATACAACTTTCCGCTAATAGTAATCCGCGTAAAGGAGTAAATGCGTATCGAATTTTTAGACTCTCTAACACAGAGAAAGTTCAAACATTGAATGTAGCATAAGGTCATGTAATATTGTAATCCGGGCGTAGTTAATTTTTTCATCTGTATTCTTTTTTACGTCGGTTGGTTAATATTAATCAAACCTCACATTTGTTTTCTTTCGTGATATTTTATTAAGCATTATTTGGCTTAAGGATGTATTACG
>NW_011967097.1:141180-161086 GCF_000949405.1 Vollenhovia emeryi
ATAGAGTCTAATGTCAAAATCTGTGAGATTGCTGCAGTTTGCTTTTTCTTCTCAAAAACGAGTAAGTGAATTATTATAAAATTTTTCATAAACTTGTGCCAATGTATTTTCTATACACCATAATTTTTTCGAGAATTGTTCTTTATTTTTTCATTACATTCTAAATGCAAATGTTTCATAACCCGTCAATCTCCAAACAATATGTTGTTTAAAATCGGGATATAAAACATTTTATAGATATCATTAAGACATCTTGTACACGTAACATCATAAGACGTCTTATAATACCTTATATTTCTATTTTAGACAGCGTGTTGTCTAGAACGCACAAAAAATTTAAAAAATTAATAACTTGAAAACGAATCAGTCAATTGATCTAAAATTTATCACAGGTTTTCATGATATATAAATGCACAACTCCTGTAAATTTCAGCTTTTTCCCTCTATTTTAACTTAAGTAACATACATCCCACTGCTCTAAACGCTAGTGAACGGTTAAAAAGCTGTGTTGAATTTCAAGCAATCACAAATATTTTTGTTACGACTTTTCAAACAAATATAATCACGCACGCGTATACGCACATAAATTGTTTTGGAGATTTACGTGAATTACAGGAATTCCAAAAATATTTGCACTGGAATATATTTTAGAAATACAAGAGTTTTTTGTGATCTCGGTAGCTTCGGAGTACTGCGTAGTTACGCTTTTTTTTCCCAATATAAGATAAAGTAAAATTAAATACAAAATTATTGAAAATTATTGGTCGATGTTTTGTTGTCGCTCACAATTCGCAACTCGCAACTCGCTTTTTCGCAACGCATATTCCGTGACATCGAATTGACAATAAATTCGCGCCGATATCGAACTTCGGATACTCGTGGCTCGTATGCATAAATGCATCTTTGTAGCATATAGGAGCAAATGGTACAAACGGCGAAATCTTCGTACAGATGAGGTACCACAGAGGCGTAGAGTCTATCCTCGTTCAGCCGACGCTGGATCGAAGGCAATTTGAATAATTCCTTTCGTGCTGGCTCACCGGTAACTTCTTAAAAAGACTTTCGATAGCCCTATAAATCGCTCCAACGATCGTTACGGCAAAGTACCCGATCGGCACGAAATCTCCCTTTGTGTCCGCTTAAACGATTTTTATTGCATAGGGCGGCTTTGTCGGACAAGACCTTAGAACTATGTGAACTATTAAGGAATCTTCTACACATAGTTTCGTTCGCTCTATCCCGCTTAGGCAATTTTGCTGGTTTCTATATGCATAACGTAGAAAACCTGATAAATAAGGACGTACATACATATAAAATATATCAAAACATAATGTAAAGACTTTTATAAAACATTTTAATACTGTTCTCATTATCTCAATATCTACAAACTAGCAATACTGTTGGAAACTTTTATCTTTTATTATTTCTGATACATTGTTTCTCATTTATACATTTTTGAAAATTTAAATCTCACGTTTATTAACAACAACAATATGCGCAAATGTAATTTTTTGGTACTCTATTTTTGTTTAAAAGTATTATATCAAGAATATTTTAACTATGTGCAAATTATAAACGAGCCTCACACACGAAGAGAATTTTCTTTAAATCCTGAAAATCACGTAATCGTGGGACAATACGAATAATTTTACCATACATTTTCCTATTGTAGTACAATTTCAGAAACCTCTCATAAAGTACTTCAAAATGCCGCGTTGTCCCACGATTACACAATTGCTATAAAAACTGTATTAATCGATGATTGACATCTGCTGCAAATTGAACTAAGCACGTCTGCAAATATCTTCTTAATTCTTTTGCCGAAATAGCAGTTGTTTAAATTGAACGCGCTACAAATTGAACGCTTCATTGAAGACTTCCGTTTTCGTGCCTCGCCATTCGATACCGATGTAATCGCGTGATACAAAAATTGCGAGCCACGATATTCGATGACCGCATCGCCGGACTAATAGCAGAATGAAAGTAGAATCTGGCGCAGCCTTGGCTCGCCAATTCGACTTCTATCGTATCTAGATGGATCTTGGCTCGTATCGAACTATGGCAGTTACCCTTGACATTCTAGCGCTAGTCGCTTCTAACTGGATCACCATCATTGGACATGATTGGGTGTATCATAAGTCAACGATTTTGAATATTTCATCTTGTCGAGCGCGACAAGAATGAGGGTTACAAAGCGTACGATGTCGGTCGTGCGTAATTTTAAATTGTGCTACTTAATTTTTTCGACACGCGATAAACAGGCGGGGCAGTATTTTTCATTTGTTTGTGGCTTTTACGTTTTTATACAACAAAATAATAGTTACAAACGTATTGCGTTATAATAAAATATTGCAATAGTTTAAGGAATTTACAAAATACAAGAGATATAGCTTTAACATCGTACTTTCAATATCAAACTTCAACATCGCGGTATTTATACATTGCGAAAACGTACAAGACGGCAGTCGAAACGAACATCAACGGAAGAAGCTTACATGCAATTAATAATTTGCAACGTTCGTTTAGCACGATCGTAATTTTATTTAACAAAGATTGAGAAAGAGATGAAGTGAGCTACGAGGCTCGCTATCAATTAATTAGCAGCCGTATTTTCACGTAATCGATAGCAACGTCAAACGAAACAATTTTTACCCTCGTTTTCTTGAGGCGAGCCATTTCAAGGATCGATACCGGGGCATCTAAGCACGACAAGCAGGATTTAGTGCGGCCTTGAGCTATTGATCCTAGCCCCATTGTACGTGGATCTTTTCTTTCGATTTACTTGGGCATTACACGTGCGACCGGTCGCCCGTATTGGGGACTCGTTCAATCACATTCAGCGCAATCGTGGTATCAACGCATTACGACACGTAGCCTTTGGATCGGATAATGACGATCTATTAATTATAATAACGCGACGTCCGTTAATCCAGCAAGATTATTCCCCCCCTCGCAAGTCTGTGTACCGCCAAGTGACGTGCGTTTTCACGCACGTCATGTATATCTCGAGACGTAATGCGGAGATCAGTGGGTTCTCGAATCAATTGCTTGTCTACAATCTAGACCTCCATCTCGACAGAGTTTCGATATTTTACTTTATCTCGCGGCTTCGGGCGTACGCGTTGCCGGACGAGAAAAGGGTCTTACAAAGATGAATGAGTTTTATTATTACCAGAGGCGTCACGGTTGTCCTTACATTACTGACTTCGATCTACAGACAATCGATCGATGTATATAAATTTTTGTCGATTATCCACGACTCGCGGTGGTCTAAGAAAAGAGCAAAGCGCGGTTCAGCGGGAGGAGAAAAATTGCTGTCTAACGTGTTATATCGAATCGAGCGAGGCGAGGGAGGGAGAAGAAAACCAAAGGAAAATTACACCTGTCGGAACAATAATTTGTCACGCGCGGGACTATTGTTTAGGATATAGCGTACACAGCTGAAATACAAACCGAAATAAAACTCTCGCGGAAGATTCATGGGGGAGCATGATTAATGGCCGTAAAGGATCGGACATCGCAAATAAAATATCTGCCGGAGTCTGTCCCCGGGGACTGTAAATCCCACTACGCGACCTCTCAAGAATCCACCTGACGGCGAGGTGTAGAGCGAAATATATAAGACTTGATGGTTAAAGGCGACGTAACGATCGGCGATGACTCGGTCGTAAAAAGCGAGCGAACGCGGAAAACTCCTCTCGCCAAACTCCTGCGGCGTGTAATGATCGTCGACTCCCCCCCCCCCCTCCGCCGGTTGTCGCCCGCGAGCTTCATGATCTCACGAGGTAGTTACGTTCGCAAAGTCGGATAAAGCCGGATGGAGGAGAGGCTGGCGGCATTCGGGGCAGCAAGATTTGATACGAGAGTCTGGCGCTCCCGACCGAGCTGAAATAATTCGCCGAGTCGGATGAGTTTGGGGAAGGGGAAGACGAGCCCGACGAATGTCTTCGTCGATGAGGGACAATGGCGGTGCAACCGGATCAGACCTCCCAGATGGCTCGTAATCGCGCCGCAATTGCGAGAACGATCGCGAAGGGAACCTCCCCCGAGCGCCTTTCGTCACATTTTCCAACCGCGAACCCAAGCTGTACGCGCCGTACATGCTCGCGATTATGAGCCTCGTTGCAATCGCCCGACTGATTTCGCCTTGTTCTCCCCGAGATCGCGCACGGGAGACAACGCGCGAGTATATACACGTATACAAATGCCGCGCGCGACACGGTTTCCATCTCCCGCGTTCCAGATCACCGTCTTGGGTGTTTTCGATGCCGCGGCACGTATCGACGTTAGCAACGCGAATTGAATGCTAAATATATTTGCCGCGGTGTATCTGTTATGCAATGCCGCTGGAATTAGTGGACGTGCGATGACTTCAATTACGGCACTTGTCCGACTTGATTGATGGCACGCAATTGAGTATACACTTACTCGAGTAAAGTGCAGTCGCGGAATGTTGGTCTTTATAGACGAGCGCGTTTAATTTGGAAAGTTACAAATACCGCGGGACCAGCTAACAATTGAAAATTACGGCCGCTCGTCTCTTCCCACTGAAAAATATTTAATAACTGAAATTAAAAGTTTTGAAGATGTCGCGCAGGAGGCCGCGGAATTTTTTTTCCCTCCTATTTTCTCTTCCGACTCCTGTAAATTATGTTTCAGTGCGAGATAATTTTATTGCTGTAATTATGAGTAAAATTATTCTCGAATAATTTAATAACCGCGGTGAATAATGCATGCAGCATTATTAAAAAATTTCAACGTGCCAAATTAATTTTTTTTACGCAGCAGTAAGACTAATTAACATATGAACGTGTAAAAAATTATTGTTAAAAGCAAATCTAATCTTCGTTTATACCATTATTCGCTGAATAAGAAAGATATTTTCTGCATAGTACTTTATACTATTTTCCATAATGTGGCATCTGTTGAAAGATCTTTTTTTTTCTGTCGGTGTATTGTTGTCAATGTTGCTTTTTAAACCAAGCAGTCAAAGGAGATTTCTCATACATAAATCACTCGAGCTGATTCACTCGGTTCGTTTCGAGATGCTGAAGTTTGAAAAAAATAAATTAACAAGCAAACACATCGAGCAGCTAAGGCCGACGAAGTTTCCCAATAAAGCTATTTGTTGTATTTCTTTTTGGCTCCGGCGTAGCTGCGGGAAAATCCGGCCATTCGAAAAAGGATTGCGTTTCTGCCGTAACATGGCTTAGATCCAACATTCATGTTTGTGTTCCGACCGATAATGGCTGCGGCTTGTATATTTTCCTTCCCGGAAAGCGCGCGCATATCTGGAAAATCTTTCCATAATGTGACGAAATAATGCGTCCGCGTTAAAATTAACCGAGCCGGAGTCACTCGAGCCGCGATACGGCGAAAATAAACGGGATTATAAATGCGAGCGTGACACCCACCTACCCGGCGACACGGTAAAATAAAATTTTATCGCCGATATGGATCTAACAATAAATGCTGGCTTTTGACGTCTGCTGGCCTTTCTTGACATTTGGTAGTGACGGGTTATTTCTCGGCGCCGTAAAACGCCCTTGCAGGCAGGAATTTCAATTTCTGCCCAAGTAATAGTCTACGTTTGAATGCATGTGTTTTTTTTTTCTTTCATTTCTCTCCCCAAAAGTTTACTTCTCTGCTCTGGGTATCCAAGTGAAATACTTTTTTTTTTACATTTTGAAGAAGTGATCTAAAATAGACTCACTGATTTAATAACAATCGATGAGTCAGCTTTTATGAAAAGGTTGTTTATTATATCTACGTTTATTATATGAAATTCAGACATATTTGAAAAAAACGGATAAAAATTGAAGATTTTTCACAAAATAAATAATTGAAATGTTTAATGGATATAAATATAGGACATAGATAAATTGAGAGGTAATTGACTGAAGCAAATAGTAGTGCAGATAGGAAAACTACTGCTGTAGATAGGAAAATTGATATTGCATTAATATTTTAACACATAATAATGTGCGTAAATAATATTTTTAACCTGTTTTACACGTAATATTTCGTGTAACGTAGTAAACTTTAACATTTTTTTTTTTAGAACTTTCACACGGTCAATTTTAATTTAATTAGTTTTATTTTGCACGTATTATTGTAAAGAATAAACTGTACAAACTCGAAACAATTGTCACAGAAATGATTTGAAATAACTGCATTAATTGATTTTAGTTAATTTAAAAATTAATCAATGTTATACTTGAATTTTTTACGATGCCTTAAAATCGTATGAATACGCAGTATCTGTCATGCTTAGCTAAACGAAAATTGCAGTCTTTTTCGGAGATTACTACTGCACAAAATAGAAGAGAGAGAGAGAGAAAGAGAGAAGAAAAAACGCTGACAAACCTTTGTTCGCTTTATACATCTCGAAACCTCTTGCGTTGCGGATAGAGAACGTACTTTCAAGAGAACAGACTTGCAGAATCTACAATGTGCGAGTATCTACAACGAGTTTTGATTCTTCTCTTGGACCATCCAATTATCGATCGTGCGGATACGGCAGTGAACTATCAGTGAGAATAGTCGCGTAGTAAAAGGAGTACTCGTTACGGGCGGCTACAATACGAGTTGTAATTGGAAATAGTCGATGGGCTCTTGCGACGCGTTACGACTCCGAACGCTCGTGCAGCTTCTATTTATCCACCGGAATCGATAGGTGAAGTTATAAAGAGTTGTAAAGTTCACGACGAGCCAGCGTCCTATGGGCTCTCGTGGACGAGCGCGGGAGCGGGAAGGAGAGGGAGGGATGAGGAGAGATTAATCCATATATTCAGTGATTAAGAGAGAGAGAGAGAGAGTTGAGGGTGGTCGTAGAGATACGCCCACGTTAAAGAGTACGTCGAAAGAAATGTATGACGGGCAAGCTCGAGTGGTTCGCTTCGTCTGTAAGCGAGAACTATGGGACAAGTGGAAGCACGGGTCGTGAATTTCTAACTGTGCGATAAACTCTCTTAAAAAGGCTTTGCAGATCAATTTTAATGGGACTTAAAAATTTTATACGATGTAAACCGGCGGCGCGTTCTTTTACTCCAGTAGTTAGATCGACGATATGCGTTCGACGCTGATTCGGTGTGACGACTCGATTTATATATTTCTAAAATTTATATCCGATCGTTCACACATTTTTATAGAAGTGTCAAAGTTGTTTATTTAAAATTGCTTATCGGGAAATTTAACGAAACATGGAGGCACAGCGGCATTGCGGTAAAGCGCGTATCTTCGCTGAAATGTCAATATAATGTACTTATAAATTCATTCCATTTAGCATTAAGACACCTTCGCGAGATTCTTACATAAATCTTTATCGCAGACTTTCCGCTTCGTTTTACGTGAATAAATCGCGGCCCGAACATCCATATCTTGTTCTCTTACATTCTCCGCGCCTCTCTAATACCGATAGACGCTATGAATACGCCATATTTGGGAACGTATATGCAATTGCATACCATGTATTATGCAACGCACGCGATTTGCTATCTATATCGAAAATATCTACGCCCGTAAACTAATCTTCGTGATTGATACGGGCCTGGGGATGGATCCGCACGGCGTGCAAAGGATAAGAGTTGGGCGAATTTCCTCCGAGACCCAGTTTCGACTGATTCTCCTCGTCTCTTTGAGAGCCGTCCTCGTCATTCTCCTCGTTCTGAAAAACGGCTCGCAAACTTGATGGAACCACGGCGCCAACGCCGTAAAATACGCTGAAGAAACCTTAACGACGGAGAAGCGATTGAACGGCTCTCCCGGGACGTAAAAACAAGTTGGCAACTAGAAAATAGAATAAACGCTGCATGTACTTTATACATGTTATATAAATTCTTTAAAGTATTCTTCCACAACTTTATATCGGACGCGCACACGATAGATACAGAACGTTGCTCCTGCTGTTTATTAACTTTTTCGAATAACGTGCAAACAGTTTTTCAAATATTATTCTTAGTTTTTTAAATAATAGTTGTATTTAAGTTTATTATACAACGTAGCCGGCCGGTTTTCATTTATTTCTTAGGCTTCTATTCAATTAAACGGCAGAATCGATAAATAATGTTCGAATATTAGCGTATGGCTTTATTGAAAATCGGATTTGATTTTCGACGGCGTAGATTTTTTTAGGCGAAAACGCCTCGGCGCGTTCTCGCTGGCGCACGGCTTTTCGACAGCCGGAAAGCCGGCTAGAATCCAGCTTGTCGTGCGCGGATCCATTTCAATTCTGAAATTCTATAGCGAATTCGCGAGAGAAAAATGCCCTCGGCTCGAGTCGATAATTCTTCGCCTCTGACTGAGCGGCCTATGACGTACTTCATTACCTGTGCAAATTCGTCCCACGAGTCTCGCACGAATAATCGAGTCGCTCGCCGAAATCAGTTAATTATGCCATGCGGGTTCTGTCCATTTCATTATTTGATTCGCGTATCGCGTGTCTCTAAACAGGCGGAGCACATGATCAACATTATATTCGCACACGAATGGCCGATCGATGCGACGCAGCTCTACGCAGACAGTAGAGCATTCAGCATAGAATACTGTGAACAATTGACGTGCTTATCATTGTTATTCAGGGAAAGCCTGTTTCTGATTGAAAACTGACACGAGTTTGAACAACCATTTAAGGATCTTTGACAAATAAAAATCGAGATGCTTCGGGAGAGACATTTTGAAATCTTGACGTCTTATTTGGAAGAGAAACTACATCAAGTAGACAAAATATACTATGTATTTTAGATGAAGATTACTTTAAAGCACGTATCAGTGCCTCTTAGGTAAACAACGTTAAGTCACATTTTTGCAGAAACGAGAATTTTATATCTCTTTAATCAGCTCGACAAACTGAATAAATATAAATGAAAATGTTGTAAATAGTTTATTATTTTATTTAGAAGAGAAATTAGTTTAGCAAGTCAAAATATATTTCAGACGAAAATCATTTTAGGGCAAACGTCTGATTAATAATCGGAATATTTGAAGAAGCATTTTGGGGATCTTTTATTTGAAAGGAAAATAAATTCAGGGAGAACAAAATACATTGTATATTTTAGCTTGAGATCATTTTAGGGCTCTCTTCCCCCCCTCTCTCTCTCTCTCTTTCTCTCTCTCTCTACCGGTATCAGTATTTTTCCTCCGTATTTGTTTTGTAATCCATCGGTGCCGACTGCACGCGAAATGTTTTATGCATTTTCCCGCGTACGGATGTACCGAACGAATCGTATGGCGGTCGGGAGTATCGGGAGGGTATTCTATCGGGATACCGTTTTATCGTATGCAAACGTCGAGTCCTCGGGATGAGGGATGGGTTACGCGAGGAATTGCGAAAGGCGCGGTGGGATGTATGCAAATACCAGGCAAACTTGGTATCGTGGTCGTGTTGACACGTTCATCAGACGGCCGAAGTCGGGGCGATCGGACGAAACTACTGAAAGGATTTCATGGTCCGGGTGAGATGGAGGTACTTAGTGTCCGATTTTCAAATGTCAAAACAGACCGCGAATCCTCTTATCGATCAATTTCCGCCCAAGGTTTAATACTTTTTCGTAAGAGAGAGAGAGATTGATCTAACTCCTTCCATTCTCTTCCTCTCTCTCTCTTATTCTCTCCCGTCCCCTCCTCTCGTAGATTGACGAGGAAGATTTCGATAAGAATTTCATAAGGCGAGAATTTAATAAGGGACGGAATATATTAGCCCATAATAAAACATGCTCGGATATACTACACCTACGAATACGCACCGAAAAAAATATGCGTGTTATCTTGAATTTTTTTTATCCCTGCCCCTTTTTAATCCTTAAAAATGCCATTCTCTTCGTGCTAAAAAATTACGTTTGTCGGAAAGTATTTAAATAGAGCATTCCTTTCAAAATGCGGATACTTTGTAGTTTGAGTAATATTATTTTACAATTGAAAAGTGCTATAATTGTTCTCCGTCTGTGAAGGGGATCTGTTTTAATCTGTTTTATTTCAATAAGAATGAAGCATAACATGTGCTTGTTTAACGCAAAACAATTGCAGTTTATTTCCTTCATAAATGGCGAGGATGTTTTCCATTGTATCCTTTGATTCTTTCCAGCATTATTTCTAGCGTAATCTCGATTGAATAACGTCGTTATGTTTTCTAAACTTTACGTCTAGATTAAAATTTTATTTCTATTAAAAATATCAAATTGCACAATGAAGCAAGAGCTGCGGAACGGAAGCGTGGAAGTTTGGGGAAGTCCGTTATTGGAAGTACGTGCAATTTAAAGCTGAAAACTTTCTCGGACCAGGAATTCGTATTTTCTGTCACCGTGTACTGACCGTTCGCTATAATTCCGTCAGGCACAAAAGTCAAAACTTTCAAAGGCCCGGGCTCTTTACGGACTCGAAATCGCGCGGTGGAAAAAAAAAACGGACGACAACACCGCCACAGTCCTAGATGACGGACAAAGAAGAATTTGTGAAAGAAGAGCGATTCTCTTGGCGGTTCAATTTCACGAACGTTTTTCGCGCATCGCGACGGGCGTCGTGGAAATTGCCAAATGAAATGCGACAGGATTTAATTATAACGCATTACCGTTGAAAATTTCGATTAGCGATCTGCTTTTGTTTATTTTACATCCCAATAACTCATCGTACGCGATACGTTGAGACAGGTATTAAATTGTTGTCGATTTGTTTTCCGCTATATGTATATATATTATATATATATGTTCGGTTGTTATTCGCTCCATACGGAAGTTTTGCGTCCGGTCTGGCAAATTGAAGGCCCAATATCGAACCGGTCCGAACAACAAAACAAGAGCAAGACAAATCTTTATTGGAGGCACACGCTCGCCGTGTTTCGGGATTCCATTTTATTCGCCCGAGTTGCGCGATTTCACACGCGCGCAAGTTAAATCGGGGCCCCGGGGGCGGGTGGCATTATTTGCGTCGACGAGGAAGCGTCGTTTCCCTTATGCTCTTAAATGAGAAATTAGTTACGCGTATTAACCACGGCGGGCGTAATTCGAAAGTCCTTATAGTTTTAAGTACACAGGCCGCGTACACGCGAGTTGTCGCGCCGGGCTTTCCGCTGGTAATGCGCCAGCTGCAGTCTCGCAATTTAGAAAAGTTGGGAGCTCCCTGCTTGCGAAATTATTCGTTTAACGTCCTTTCGCCGTGTCCGCGCGCGCGCTCCCAGGCGAAAAATTGTCTCTCGCGAACCCGCGTCTGCTGTTCGGAAAAAGTTTCCGCTAATCGTTTTGTACGGTCTTACGTGACTACAATACTCGCCGATTCCGTTCGGCGGGCTCGGTTCCACGATGAAAATTCCCTTTACAACGTATATCCGTCCTCGGAGCAAGTATTGCATTAACAATTGTTCTTTTCCTCCGCCCCGCCCCCGCTATCTATTTTATCCTGCGAAAACATAAAGTGAATCCCAAAGTGGCGATTCGTATTTACTTTGTAAGTAGACAACGTGTTTTTTTTTATCAGGCTGACTCACTTTTAGACCCCTCGCGGATGCAGCTCCGCCTCGAGGAGCAAAGAGAGGTGAAGTGCATTCGCCCGTTTTATATTTTAAGTTACATAATAGATCGTTGCACGTCGCATTCTCCTCCGTACGCGGTTTATTATGTAAAGAAGTTGTTGGGCGTCTTTGATCTTTGCTTTACATAATTCAGCGCTGCCTTATTGTAAAAGGCCGTGAGAGCAAATTCATGAATGCGAATTACAATATTATGAAAATAAAATTGCCCGACGAAAAAAGAAGAGAGAGATACTTTAGGTGCGAGCGGTGGGCTCCGTTTAAAATCCTTCGGTTGTCGCGTGACGTCGCGGGTGCACGCAGCGATGCGTATCGAAGTCGCAGGACTGTTTAATTTTGAATATAATGACAACAATGCGAATAAACCGTGTATTGTCTGCCGCGTGTAGGGTCGACAGCGAGAGTTGAAGCCGAGGGAAAATAGCGGAGTAACGTATAATTGTTGAAAAAACATCGCGCGCGCGCTTTACATTTATTTGGTACATAACTCGCCGCTCCTTTTTAATTAAGCTGTTTCCCTTTATTTCACGCAAGCCGGACGTTACGCCATTAATTACGAAAGCAGTTTGCGCAATAATTAACAAGGTGTCATATATTACGGTTCCACATTAAAGTTCCGTAACGTTATATAATAGAGCGTGTTTACGCGCGCGCCGTGTGTTTTGTTGATAACATCGGCCGTATTCTCTATTAGTTTCCACTGTGCGCGCGATATTCAGCACTCGATATTTCAGTTGTGAAAGACATAACGAGGTACAAGCGGGTCTGATAACTTAGACATTTCACATACTATAGTAATTAGTGGTGGCGCAAAATAACGAGATATTCGACGGCACGGTAAAAAATTTTTTATTTGAAAACCGGGAACACCGTTGCACCCAGAAAAAAAGTTTCTTTCGAATCAGACGAATTTTCTTCGAATTTTGACCTTGCTAGACTTTTAGGGCCGTGGCACACAAACGGCCTCAAGCAATGAGACGTAAGCAGTAAACGAATTGACCGACTACACGTGGCAGTGGCTGCCATAATTGCCGGCTATGATTGGTCAATTCGTTTACTGCTTGCGTCTTGTTGCTTGAGGCTGTTTGTGTGCCACGGCCCTCATTCAATTTCAAGGAAATAATTTCTTTACCTTAGCCAAAATTTAATTCCATCGAGACTGGAATCTCTAAGGCATGTTATACAAAACGTCGTATGTCGCTGTCGCGACGTAGCCGATGGTCCGAGGAGAAAATTTATTTTTTGAAAAAGATTTGTATTATTGGACCACCGGCTACGTCCCGACAGCGACAAACGACGTGTTGTCGTATAACAGACCTTAGAGATTCTCAATGAAATCAAATTTTGGCTAATTGTAAGACGAAGAAATTATTTCTTTGAAATTAAATAAAAGCCTAGCAAGGTCAAAATTGAAGGAAAATTTGTCTGATTTTAAAGAAACTTTTTTCTGTAACGGTGTCCCCAATTTTCTACTGTTAAGTAAATTTTTTACCGTGGCCTATGGGAATTCAAATCTGTTTCTTCAAATCTAGCAAACGTTTTAGGAGAAGTAAACAAAAATTTAGCACATCCAAAGAAATATGATTTCAACGTATCTCATTTGTTTAACCTAAATAAATCTTTTTTTCTGGGCGTACAAGTTACATTAACGTTCCAATTAGCAATACCATGTGTAGACCTTTTTTGTTTGGCCCGCAAACCGTCGTAAACAAACGGTTATTATCGGGTGGATAAAATTCTGCGTTGCAGCAACAAATAATGTTTGCGTTTCCCGAGGAGCGCTCTGTGCGCTCTCGTCAATAATCTGATCGCCGTTTAGAGATAGCGTTAATCATTCTTTATCCGTAACGTTGCAAATTCGCTCAAATTGTTAGAAACGCCGGAACGGGCTGCAACAACGTTGTAACGCGTACACTCTGAAAAATTGGAGGTACACGTTAAAATAAAAAGTGTACGCAATTATGAGGTGCATAAAAGTCCACCGAAATAGGAGGGAAGATAGCACCTCGCAAGTAGGAGTCTTATTTTGAGGAGAAACATGTCTGATTGTGGTGGATGCCCACAATATAGGCATAAAACGGAAGATTGATCCACATTGTGCAATTTGTACATTCGCAATTCAATTTTTGGCACTGGCCACGAATGGCCTCGAATATCTACGAGGGCGGTTCAAATATGATCGAGACAAACGCTGTAGATGGCGCGCCTGTATGTTTTGAAGGTCGCGGCTTGAGTATGTGATAGCTGGGTCCCTTACGAACAGTGTGGCATAGTTTTCGTCGCGAACGCACGTTTCACGCGCGTGATACGACCATGAGTGAACGTCAAGTGCCGACAGCCGTTGCGCAACGTATTGACTGGCGCCCCTTCCTCCTTCTTCCTCCACTCTTTAGACGACACCTTGCTTTCGGGAGTGTAATAGTGTACCCATGTTTCGTCTGTAGTGAAGATTCGCGTTAAAAAACCGTCCCCCTCAGCCTCGTATCGCAAGCGGCGACAAACTTCCAACCGCATGAATTTTTGCTCGAAGTTCAACAGTTTGGGAACCCATCGCGCCGTTATTTTGCGATATTGAAGGTGTTTGTGGATGATAGACTCTACACTACCAATACTAATGCCGAGTTCAGCCGAAATGTTTCGAACATTCATCCTACGGTCCTCCAAAATGAGTTGTTCTGCGCGGCGAATGTTGTCTGGTGTGATGCTGGTTCGCGGTCGACGATCATGCGGGGCTCATTCTCGACGGTTTCGCGGCCATCTTTGAACGCTTTGGCCCATTTAAACACAGCAGACCTACTCAGGCACTCACTACCGAACTGATTTCGCAAACGCCGAAGAATTTCCGTGTTTTTAACGCCTTCCCACACCAAAAAACGAATGACAATACGTTGCGCAACGGCGGTCGGCACTTGACGTTCACTCATGGTCGTATCACGCGCGTGAAACGTGCGTTCGCGACGAAAACTATACCACACTGTTCGTAAGGGACCCAGCTATCACATACTCAAGCCGCGACCTTCAAAACATACAGGCGCGCCATCTACAGCGTTTGTCTCGATCACATTTGAACCGCCCTCGTACATTACAAAACGCGTCCATAATGTATGCACTTCGTGTCTTTAGCCGGCGCGATCACGCAAGTGTGGCGCTACGAAGGAAGATGATAACGAAAGCTATCTCTCGTTGGCATGGAGACAGGTATTTGGTGGTACATTGTACCTCGTACTACTTTAGGGAGGTACGTACGGGAACCACTTGTACCTCCTAAAAAGTGTACCGTGAATTTGTAGACGGTACCTCGAGCGGTCCCTCCAACTGATCGTCATATGCTCATTATTATCTCATATATCTTGTACCTCGTGCTATAAATATACCGGGAAAAATATCTTCTATCAGCATGTAACTCAAATCTCATCTCAATTATACACGGAATGACCGGCTTAGGCAAAGATAACTAAAATTAAAATTAACAACTTTAGAATGTGAATCGCCAATGAATGTTCAACGATAAAAAGAATCGTTAGACGACTTAGGCTGGCAGATGGTTTATTTATTCATTTAATCCGCGCGTTAATAAAAATTCATTTTTACTTATCCTTGACTTTGTTTCTCAATTGACACGACTGTAAGATGCGTCTTGTTTTATAAAATAATTGTAGATTGTTGAATTCCCTGAAAAGGACCACAACCCGCATGGTCGAAACGTCGGATTAAATGAATAAATAAACCATCTGCCAGCCTAAGTCGTCTAACAATTCTTTTTATCGTTAAAATTAAAATGTTGCCGTATAAATAGTAGGGGCATCTACATTGTGTCGCAACATTCGCTAAGTTTGCTGCACAAAACGCACATAGTTGTCTCCACTACTTATCATACCAATGTATGACAACCACAGATACAGCTGTCCCAAATATTACTATTTATTAAGGTTGTGCCAGCTCTAACTAGACATGTGGTAACCATATCGGTCTCTCCGTGCACTTAAACAATTGCACCTCGAATTTGGCGGCGCTGCGCGACACAAGATTAAGAGCGCGGCCGCCGCGATTCTATTGTCCATCGCGAGTGTAGGTGTGTCGCAGTAGAAAATCCTATCTATGGTCAGACGGGGCCGCGCGCCGACGACACGGAACGCCACCTTTCACGCATGCGATCGGTGCACACGCGGGCGCCGTTTAATACGCGTATTTTTATGTGTTTACGGCCTGGCGCGTACACACTCCGCGTGACAGTTAAAACGTTTTGTACACGTGTCCCGATTCTCCAGCACGCTATCGATCTCGTCGCGCCGCGGCTATTGCTACCCCGACAGGGGAAATACCTCGAGCCGCGCGGAGATATTTCTAACGCGTTTGTAAAGCAAGCCTGGGCGCGCATTCACGAGAGTATCGCTTTCACAACGAGTATCGTGTCATCGGTCATCTGAAAAGCCCCGCGTACGTTTCGAGATGTGTGTCCTCGAGAGGTGAAAAATTTTAGTAATTTCAAAACCGTCTATTATACCGCGTGAGAGAACGTCACTCGCGCGTTACGTTCCAAAAGCGGGGCGTACTTCTTTCGCCTGGTAAAATCTAAAGTCGCACGTCCGACGGATATTCGGGACGTTGTCCGATATCATTTTTCAAAAGTTAATCTCGGCGTCGCGGACGTCAAGAGGGGCGAAGGAATTTTTGTGCAAGTTTCATTTTGCGAGGCGCACTGCAAGCAACACGCCGCCGCACGTGGCACTGGAGCCTCTGGACTCGCGATGACGTCCGCGAAGCGTAACAATTCGCAGCTAACTTTTAAACAGACACGATCTGTCGATAGACTCTTCGGCGCTGCGGGCCGGTTCTATTACTATATCGGTGAAACAGCGAAAATTTCTATAAACGTCAGGAAGATACTTATCGATCGCTTAAAATTGACGTCAGCGTTGGTCTCGGCTCAAATATAATTGAAGTATACAGATAGGGAATGATCGCGCGCGCATTTTCTCCAAATATCGGGAATACTTCGATTTTCAAGGTTTGTAACATACTCTCCAAATTTGGTGGGGAGGAAGAGGGCGGCCAATGCGGAATATCGTACTTTACGTTGGAGTGAATTTTTTGGAGTACCAACGACTTCACTTTAACCTGTAGAGGGCCGGCATTTTGCCATTAAAAGTTGTAATTTTTTTAAACGGAAAATTTACGCATATACATAATTTACGTGTTCCGCAAAGTTTTCAAGTTTGAAAAAAAAAAGAGCGAAGTGGTCAGTGACACCATGAGTCGAATGAAAATTGAACTCGATAAATTTGAGGGAGCAGCCTGGTCTATTTCATCGTTTTCAGGAACGTTTATCAACTAATTGACGCATTAAATTATGTCTTCATTTAATTCCCATACTTTGTCAATTAATGTCGATAATAGTTAGGCAAATAATTTAGACGAAATGAAACTAATTATTGCTGGTTTAATTAGCCACATGTTGTGCGTTCTAAACCAAATAATTTTCGCTGATAACGTAACGGATTCTCGATAATCACGTTGCGCCTCGGAAATACGTTTTTATGCAACAAATTGCTATTTACGAATTTTCAGTGCGCTCAATTAATATATGCAATTAAACGGACGTTACGTGTAGGCGTTTAATTTCGTATTTTCGAAAAAAAAAATTGTGAGAAGTTGCCCGTACCAATTGCGATCGCGTCTAAATCATTGTTCCGTGTTTGCACGTGTAAATAAATCGCGAAAAAAGTAGCGAATGTCATTGTGCGATAACTTACGGCTCAACGTATCTGTCGTCATGTCAAGACAGAATTTGTGTTATTGACAGGATATGATTGTTAGTTTTTCGAAACTAGGGAAGTGTGAAAATATTTTACGAATTTTGCCTACTGTACGTTGTATGTGCTGTGAAAATTCTAGCTGATACATTTTTTTTTAATAAAGTAAAAACCGGAAGAAATAAAAGAGAGAGAGAGAGAGGGGGGGGGCAGGAAGAGAAGTACGTTTTATTACTTTTCGTTTAATTATATATTTAAAAGTATCGTCGATATTTACTGCATTTTTCTGTGGATTCTCTTTTAATCGCAAAGAAAGTGCTTTCTAATTAAGATTAACGTGAGAAAATAGCTTTTGTCTCTGCAGCGCAATTATGGCACAGAATCGATTAATCTTACAGTAGGTATTGTTGATAAAAATCGCACATTAGCGAGCCTTTTCTAATTGCAAAGTACCTATTGATCCAGATGATCCATCGCTTTGCGCTAACGACCAAGTATTGTTGCGCCGCAATTGCGCCTGTGGAAGTAATGCCTTGCGAAAGTCGCATAATTCGTGCCGCTTCAATTTAAATCCAACGAAATACTTGGGAATGAATAATGTCGCATTATTACAGGACGAATGCAATCGCCAGTGCAGTTATTCCGCCATTATGGAGATATATACGTCCTGGGTACATTGTTCTCTCAAATTATCATTCGAAATATTAATGGGCCAGTCGTGTTACGCGAATCCACCAGGGACGCCTTACGCAAATCCCGACTACCAATTACCGTGTATATCGTAGCATCAAAGCTTCCACCATTTGTTACGACCTAGAGGTTTGCAATAGTTTCCGTCGTAAATTCTAATTTCTTTCTAATACCGCTTTAATAGATCGATCGCCGGCCCTGGTCATAATTCGAGGCACGAGAGCGCCGTCTCGGTACTTGGAAAAAGAATTATTGTGTGTTGTTCCGAGGAGAGAAAGAAATAAGGCAATTCATACACGCAGACAAGTTTATTCTGAAATGAAACAAATGTTCTTTGAAGTTTGACCTTACTAGACTTTTGTTCAATTTCAAAGAAATGATTTCTTTGCCTTAATTAAAATTTTATTCGACTGAGACTGGAATCTCTAAGAAGATTCATATCTATTTCTTCGACTCTAGTGCATGTTTTAGTAGAAGTAGATAAAACTTTGGTAGATTCAGAGAAACAAGATTTCAACCTATCTCATTTGACCAACCAATAAAATTCATAAGGCTCTCATGTGGTGAACACCAATTTAAAGGAATTAAGACTATAGATCTATTTTTTATTTGAAATTTATTGCGAAAAATATTTACCTCAGCCAGGGTTTGAACCTGGACCTCCCTCGCACTAGGCGGTCGTCTCGTCAATTCGACCACCGAGGCACGTGGAAATATTCATCGCAATAAACGGTCTAACGTTGATTCCCGAATGCCACATATCGTGACAGTATTTGAAACAAAAACTGAGCGCCAGCTTAAATCGTCAAGTCTTCGAACACTGCGCAATCATCACCACAACGTATCTCTTCGTTTAACCTAAATAAATCTTTTTCCCCGAGTGTACGCACTCTGAATATTATTATTTGTCTATCTAATAAATCATTCGACCTTCATTGTCGCCTTCTGGCACCTTTACCACTTTGTAGGAAGCCCAGGGCAATCTTCAGACTCCGCGCGAAGGAACAAAAATAATCCTACACAATTGTCATGCAGATCGCGTACTGTCGATTCGTCTTGGATAGAATCCATTTTCCCATAGAGATACTGAAAAATCGCGTTAAGAGCAGAAACGTGAGCTGTCGGACACTTCCGTCTGAAAGTTTATGGCTGGGGACAAATGGAATATTAAGTGACGTATTAAAGATAAAAAGCGGAAGTGACATCTTTATAACAAAGCCTTCTTTATTATTAGACAGTTCCCAAAGGTCTCTTTGATGAAAGGAGTATTGTCACTTTTCGCGAAGCCATATAGTCTATTACTTTGCTAATATTCGAAAACGAAGACTATGCAGTGTAATGCGATAAAATATTAACTGTGAGAAATGAGATGCAACCAAAAAAACAGAAGCGATGGGTAGGTTTCGTAGACTTAAAAGAATAGACTGCGCGTTCCATGAGAGGAGCCGAAGTCGATATTAGAGAGAGAGAGAGGGGGGGGGGAGAGCAATAGCGTAAGTTAGAGACCCTGTAATCAGAGACTGACCATAAGAGTTCGTCAAATTCCTGCGAATGAGAGAAACATAGGCCATCTCACTCTTCTACGATTCTACGTTTCTCTCTAATTCGCGGGACATTTGACGAACTGGCCAGTCTTTGATTACAGGGTCTCTAGCGTAAGTGGTTGTGTCTCTTTCTAATACGCGAATTGGTGGAGATGACAGGGAGAATTGAACATCGTAGCCTATGGCGACTGTCTCTATCCTTCGGTCCGTGCGTCAGTTGGCCCAAAAGAACGCGCAGTCTATTCTTTTAAGTCTATGGTAAGCTTATGTCTATCAAAGGACATTGACAACATTGCAAATATTTCTTTTGCTACACTGATAGAAAAATATAGTTGAAATAACCATAATTTCACTATAATTTATAGTATCCTGAGGCGCCAAACATATAGAATAGTGCTTTT
>NW_011967097.1:161620-185604 GCF_000949405.1 Vollenhovia emeryi
TAAAAGGACGAGGGGTAAACCGCTGACCAAAATCATGTACACCAATGCCTACTAACGCCCAGTGGGCATTACTTTATCTTATTATCTTATTTTATCTTTACAATGCAAGGCCCTAATGTTCAGTAATGCCGCGAATCTGCATACACCATAATGCCCTCCGCGGTTTACCCCTCGTAAAAAAACTATATAGAAAAAATTGATTTATATATAAAATATAGTATTCAAACTTAGAAGCCTGCCAAATTGGTATTAATATCGTAGCGAAAATTAAAGCCAATAAAAGTCCCTCGAAGGAGTAACTCCTTGTTAAATTGAGCTTCGTTGTTACAACCACAGAGCATCCCCTTCGCGTTCGTTCCTTATCTCGTTTTTATATTCTAATCTTGACTCTACGTCAAAAAAAACTTGCGGCGAGAACATCGCAAGATTAATGCCCCAGCATGACGTACGCGCGTACAACCGGCAATTAGAATTGCAATTTTATTCTCGTTGGGGGAATAGCATGCGCGAGGCCGTAGTTGGCGATTCGCGTCAATGTCCGTTGAGGCATGACCCCTCAGTAATTTATAGCTGAAACGGAAGAATTGCAAATTGCGGTTGTAGCTGAAAATCTGTGCGGCCGCCGCACCGACACCGACACGCGCGATATCGGCCTGCAATTTGCGTCCTGCTGCGACCTGTCGTGTACAGGGTGTCCAGTCACACCATGCTCTCGAGATCTTATATTTTCCGATTAGTTTTGCTTGAGAAATTTGTAATAATGCTTCAAATTGTCGCCTCTGTTACGAGCCTTTAAAATATGAATTGAAAACGACGCGAATTTTGTAACACAGAGGAAAACATAGCGACATTGCCATGAAATGTAGACGTAATTTATATATGCTTGTAATTTCGAATTTATTGAAATTGTGTCAGTTTTAGCACTCTTTTAAAATGAAGTCGTTCTCGGAACGCACCAAGAGCTCTGAAAGTCGTTTCACTCAATTTTTACGTTCGTAGACGTAAAAGCGTGATGTACAATTGAAGAGCCCTGTTCTGTAGCGATAAATGCGGTTGTTTTATTGTCGTTTTATATTGAACGCAATAAAGTTCGGGGGGAATCGGATGTTTAGCTTTAATACTAAATATAAAGTGAAAATGCGGACGGATAAAATGAATATGCGAGACGGAATGTTTCAGCGGATTTTCCGCAAAGAGCGTTAAAAATTTTGCGCCGTTCTTTGTGTTTACTTTCGTACTTTTTTCCACGCTCCCTAAATGGAAAGAATTGTGCTTCCGAGCTGAACGCGACCATTTCGAGTATTAAAATATCTACGGTATTGGTTTGTATAAAATGAACTGCTGCAATTTAGAGATTTCAAATAATAAATAAATAAATAAATCGTTTTTGGATAAATATAATAAGAAATAAAAAATATTAATAAATAGCTTTTGAATAAGTAGATCGAATAAAATTACGTTTTAAATGAAAATTTCTATAGCAGCAATGGCACCTAAAGTTGATACAGAGAAAAGTCCTCTATTATGAGATAGGATTCTAGTATGAGATAGTAGGTTTTCAACGTTCAAATTCAATCACGAATCTTTTTTCGCAACGATTACACGATCTAACAATCAATTTTCCCCTAAGCAGATTTCACTCCAAGAGCAATAAATTCGTGGTGGAACCAACAGATGATGCCTATTAATTTAGCAGAGACCCCGCTATCCCGTATTAGAATCCTATGTCATAATAGGGGGCTTCCCTCTAGATAATATTTTTAAGGGAAAAATATATTTCACGAAGATTCGTAAATTATGATACGGAACTGTTGGGCACCCTATATATTAACTTCATCGCCAGTGCATTACAACCTGATAGCAATCCATAATTCAATATCGTTGCGCAATCAGTTACATTATTTTTCCGAATAGGCGAATTCCGAATTAATGGTCGATCCCAAGTTACACCGATAACCCATCATTCATAGCATTGTCGATGCGATCAACCACCTGCCTCTGAATATATCATTGAGATTGGCATATCGAATTGTGTGCGTGATTTTACATCACGTATTATGCCGTTAGTATTATTTAATCTTGCATGCAAATATGGAATGGGGCCGTGATATATCTTGAAAATGTAACAATCCGTTAATAGCATTTTCAATAATACCCTCTTACCTATCGTAGCTCCTCCCTGCAAAAGGAGAGATGCTGCTGGTCTTAAGTTCTTAAGAGGCCATAAAAACTTTTTCGCTGCGTTACAAAAAATGTACGGACGAATAAATCATTAATGAAGTACTTTAGAATTTTTTAAGAATTTCAATTAAAATTATTAGAAATTATGTAAAGAGAAATTCGTGCGCGATTATGTGGCAGATTAATTTTTGTGGGATTTATGATGATTTTAATTAAAAGCAGCCCAAAAAGTGTGTAGTAATAGTTGTGGCTACTTTTAATTAAAACTTGCTGGATATAGAGTGAAAGAGTCATGTTCACTGGATAAAATATTATGCGGATTCTCTTACATTCTTAAAACATTTTTAAGGAGAAAACATTTTGAAGCTACTTCACTTTTCTTATTGTACTTTAGAAAATTAAATGAAATAAACTTGAAAGCAAATGGTGTAAGTATTACTACGTTTAATGTTTCAGTTTATTTGTGCTAAACTCTTGACATTTGAATAGCGTAAATTACTGTCCCTTTCCATTTTTTTATTCGCACACAAGTGAATTCATGCGTCAGCCCGTCTTTGGATAAGTTGAAATATTGTGGCATAATACGCGAAGAAATTGAAATTATACAAAATGAAAACGGATATTCGAACGGTGAGAAATTAATTTGACGATTGTGGGATTTTAGCTATGAAGATAAAAATTATAAGACAAGAATTGCTTGCATTCCTTACTGTGTCACTGCAGCGACTTGTTTACTCGCCCGCGTACTCCTTGCAAACTGGAAACTTCGTTTACAACTTCAAAGGAGAAAATTGTTTCGTTTTACTTGAACGCAATCCGCGTGCTGGCGCGGAAGCACTCGGTAGCACGAGACTTTTTCGTTTATGTTGAGGCACTTTGACTTGTCTCTCGAAAGTTTGGGCGCGCTATTCCGCGCCCATTTCGCGTCCTAATTCGCCCGCGCGATCCGATAATGTGCACGGAGAGTAAATTTGCGGGGCAAATGTATTTTGCTGATTAATGCTTTTGCGATAAGACAACCGCATACCGATAATGTCAGCGTTATTGTTTTGCGAGAAATAACGGTACGAGAAATAACACTCTGGGCTCACGCTAAATGTATCATTTTTGTTTCGCTTGATTTTATTATACATATACAAAATCGTTTCGATTTAAGGGGTCATTCCACTTTAACGGCCCAAAAACTATAATAAATCTTTTGGGGATTTATTAGGGCACTTTTAAATAACATAAAAAAAATTTTGTCATAATTTAAACAATTTTCAATTGTTAAAGATAAGCATAGTTTTTGAGCCGTTAAAGTGGAACGACCCCTTAATATATATACATATAATTATAATTAGATTTTATCCATACTTCTTTTATTGTTTTTTTTAGATACGTAATATGTAGTATTCATATTTATAGATGATAAGAAATAAAAAGTATTTCGCGAAATAAATTTCCGGAGTGCAATTGGGTCACAAAATATTTTTTCGATGCTTGATATTTTTTTTTGAAATATCGAATTCAATAGTAAATATTAAAAAATATAAATAACAGATGCATACAAATAAATTTCCGCGAGATATCTCCGAAAAGAAGATTCACTTCAAACTTATTAAGGATTCAGCATAAAATTGAAGTCTGAGGACTTTAATCCAGCATAAAATTTAAGTCAAAGGACTTTTTCATCATTTATTTCTCTTGGAAAATAATTTGTGTATATGTGTGCTCTCTCTTTACATAGACCCGGTTTATAAATAAAGGAAAGTTCCCTATTATGAGACAGGCTTCTAATGTGAGAGAGCAGGTTTTTCACGTCCAAATTTAATCGCAAATCTTTTTTCCGCGACGATTACACGATCTAACAGTGAATTTTCCACTAAACACATTTCACTTCAAGGGCAATAAATTCATAGTGGAATAGATGATGCTTGTTAACTTAACAGATACACCGCTATCTCATATTAGGAACTCGTCTCATAATAGGGGACTTTCCTCTATGTAATATTTCTCTGACAATTTTATACACATGGTATTTTACCATTATATTATTAGTCGTTTCAGTTAATATTTAAGCGGGATATATTTACAAACCATTCTGAATTTTAATTCATTATTAATGATAATAATATTTATATTAAAAACGTAAAGCGAGATGATAATAATGGAGAATACTATTTTTTCAATCTAGCTAAAATCAACGTGAGGTAATATTTTGAAATTCCACTCAATCGTTACGTTGGTCTAAAGTTATATAGATAAAACTGTTTTATAATATATAATACGTTCTGTCTAGTTGTAACGTTGATTTCGTAACAATACATTTTCACGTGCTTTTCTGATTAGGAAAATTATATTCGTCTCGAAAGCAGCGCGCTCGTTTACAAGTTGTAGGCGCTTTGGCCATCGTAATTTCTTCTTTCTTACAAATGAGAAATCGACTGCTTTGGAGCAAACAAAATCTCACATCTGGTTTCATGCGCAGACTTTGCCAAGCTAATCAACTTGCGTGTCGCTGGGCTACGGGAGCTCGGGCTTTTTTAGGTCAGTGGAGTTTGTGTGCGTGGTCAGGTCACGTTTATCACCGGCTGCGACTCAATTCGTCTTCTTTAGACCGAACCTCGAGGAGGATTATTAAAATCGCTTGTACGTGTGCGCGATCGCGTTGGAAATAATTAGACAGCGACACGAAGTAATTTGGAATAAACACTTCGGGCGAGAGAGCGGCGAATTGATATCGCGCTTCATTATTTTGCCGGTCGCCGCAGCCCAGCGGGGCATTCCATGAAACGCGCAAACCTGCTTGATTAATCATTGTGGCGTAGCGTGCCTCGCAAATATGATGAATGAGTGCAGGCGAAAACACACAACGGACGCTGTGATGTGTACATCGGCGCGTCATCACATACTTGATCATACATTTTGCCATTTCCAGCTTATAAGATTCTCCAGTTTACACGAGATCGTGCGGGGGGGAATGTGGGGGCAAAACTCGCGCCCACCGTTTCCCCAAGTACGGCTGAAAATGGCCCTTTAACACTCGCGGACCTTCGGATGAAATTTATTGGCTTTCTTGTTCCACGGGTTTGAAACGCTCGCTGGCCGATTGCACGCTGAATGAAAAGTAATACGGCAAAGTACAGGAACATAAGACCGTAACACGGATAGGTCCGTTTTACGGACTTTTCTCATTAGCGATCTTTTCAAAATTGTCTAACAAGTAATTGTAATTATCGTAAATCTAAGTACAACACGTGTTCAAATATTTCACGATCCTGTTTTGCTGGAAGCCTCGTAAAATGGATCCTACCTGTGTACAATATTGAAGAGGATTGCTAGAGAGTTACGCGGCGCGAGTTTTTCTTCTGTAATTATGTAAGCGCATGCGGCCATTGCAGAGCCTCGTGATATCTTTGACGCAATACGCGTGATGAATCCACGGCGGCAACAACGCGATCGAGGCAGAGCTCTCGTTGCCATCGTTTTAATGTTCGATGCTGCCGGACGTTGCAACATTCCCCATGGCCCGCCAGTTGGATTATTTGCCTTGCCTACGTTTCGCCCTGGCGCGCTATTGTGCACCATTAACTATGTTAACGTTCTCCTCGACGAAACACCATGGCTAACGCCGCCGCGGTCTTGGCATTATATCGCCGTTTTCATTGTCTGCGTTTGGTCGGTCGTTTCGCTTAGGCAAAAGGCCACCGCCATTAGAACGACAGTGCATAAATTCACCGCTCATTATGCCGTTGTGCGCCCCTTAGTACGAACATTGCTCACACGCGCAATTAGGCTACTTAACTATGAATGGCATTAGTAGGATTTCCCGCATACTCGAACATCGTGAGAGGTATGCAAGGGGTGCCACAACCCCTGCCACCCATTCCCAGTCGTTTATGATCTTTTCTGTGTCGCGAAAGTAACGACAGATTGCTAACAATGTCACACGAAAAAAAGAAGACGAAGTCCGATTACGTTATCCTTTTAACAATAATAAAGTTTACCGGAATATCCGATTGTATGGCCCTCTCACCTTCATCACGTGGCAGTCGAGGCTTCTCTCTCTTCGTCTCGGTGCTTTTTCCTTTTTCTCATCGTGACATTATCACGAAAATTAAATTATAGGACCTACAGGACATCCTTAACAATATGAGACCACCACCATTGGACGGAGGGAGAAACATTATTTAAGATAAATTTAACATTTCTACGTTTTAACGTGTGGTTGGTATTCTACTTCTCTTAAATTGTTGTTTTCTGTTGAATTTACGTGGAAATCTTTTTTATCATTTTTTGAGTTACTTTTGTAGATGATCCGGAGTGAATCGAAACATTTATATTTCACGTTTGATTATTAAGAGGATGCTAAACCCGTCTGTTTTATCGACATTTTTGTTTAGAACTAATCTTTTAATTGGCTTTATAGAAATGCAAAATTCTTATACGGAATTAAAGTACGCAGCAAAATCTACACTATGCTGGTTGACTTTATATCAAAAACCCCCCAAAAATACAAATTTTACTAATTTTTGGCATACTTGACGACAATATTTGCTTGATACAAAAATTCTACAATAAATATATACAAAATGAGACCAGGATAGTCTAGGGATAACATATAAGAACAATATCGTGCAATTAGAACTAAGATTAATAGCCTAGAAAAAAAGATTAGTTCTAATCACCGCAAGTCTGAAAATCCAATTCTAGAAGACGAAAAAAAGATTAGCATGGCGTGTAAAAATAGTTGCAGGCTTTCTCGAGAGATGTTACTGCCAAACATCTGTCAGATTGTCGGTAAAGCCATGGTGTCGACGATTCTAGAATTTGATCTAAAATCTCGGTCTGAGCAATGTGTAGGTAATAAAATTGCTGCTTTTTCGTAAAAGTTGATTGGCTACTTATAAATTTCTCGGACCGAATTCTAACATCGTGAACACGAGATCATATACATATATGGTATGTATATACACTACTTTCTTATCTGACAGAAGAGGTTATCTGGAAATTTTTGTGTGGGTAATAACCCACATAGTACATAATATCACGTAATATATCAGTAATATTATAATATTGCGGTAATGTTACATATTGCAATGTAATATTACATTAATATTATTGATATGTTACATAGAAATATTACACAGTAATATAACAGTAATATTGTGCTGCAAGATATCAAAATGTCGATAATTGACGCGATCTCCTATCTTATCGACACTGATCGAGTTCTCCAGCGGCTTTAGCATCCCCTTAAATTGTTCGGGACTATTTTGAACATTGCTTTTTTTATAATAAAGCTGCTTGCAATTTTTTGTTATATTAAGAAGAATTCTGGTTATGTTTTTCATTAATATTTTTGTTCTTAAAATTTATTAAAATATACAATTCATAATAATTATACTATACGTAGCCTTTGCCGTGCGTCATAAACAACTCCCCGCGCGCCTAGCAACGCCGATCGCGGGACGGCCGCATGTCGCCGCGCGTTTGGATTGGGCGGGCTAAGACAGCGATTTTTAATAATTAATAACTCGTTAACTATTGCGAAAATTGCAAAATGGTAGAGGACTTTTCGACTCGGTCTAGTCCGCTGTAAATAAGAAGCAATGTGGGTATTACATAACACCCTGTATATTAAGCTGTTTGTAGAGACAGTGAACTACGTTGCTCGAATTGTGCATAAAGTCGAACAGATTAGACGCCTATTTGTCGAAATCTTGGAATTAGTCCAGGATTAAATTTCACTGTCGTCGTTAATACAACAAAATCCGCAAAGCCTTTAAGGAGGACACATCGTTGAAACTCGCCCCGCCGCACTTTCCGGGGAACGTATCCGCGGTATTGCCAGGAAATTTTAATGAAACTACCCCGCGGTACTTTTACTAGGCCAGAGGCTCCAGCGGCGCGTACAATAACGGTCTTCAGAAAGTTTTCGAGGGCGAGAAGCAACGGCTCCTAAGAAATTTTTCATCGCTGCGGCTCCACGACGGACGAAGTTCGGTAAATAAAAACAAGTAGTGGGCCACCGTTCGGTCGCATCGACGATACATGCGCCTTACGTCTGGCGAATAAGAGAAGTTTCTTCTGTTTTGAAGTCTCGGAATTTTATCTCTAATTACTTTTTTACATTTGAAACATTTACACAGTTCTGTACGTCTGACCGCGATATGTCTCAATCGCTGGCGCGCGGCTCAAAGACGAGAGACGAAGGCGTGAAATGAATTACTTCTGAGTCTAATTTCGCCACGCTTTTAAAATCTTTATAAGCGAATGGCTAAATATCATGGCGCAGTAAAGTTTCATTTAAAATTAAAGCTGCAGCGCCGGAACGAAGTTAATTATATTTCAGGCTTCTTGCAATTAACTAATCAAATAGGGCAGGACATTTTGGAAATAGAATGTGAAGATTAATTTGCATGCTACGTTATCTAATTTGTCGTAATTTTGCAAACAAATTTTTATGCACTTTTTATATAATTCACATATCTTTTTTCACGTGAGTCAAATTGCGATAACGCAATGTAATGCAACGAAGGATGAGAATATGAAAACGTAAGAATGTCTTTGAATATTGAAGGGAGGATTAAAAAGGAAAGTCCTTTATTCCTTCGAATTGTGATTTTACGTCAGAGCCTTGTGAATTTTATTGTTTAAAAAGGAGAAGCTCGAATACATATTCCACGAGAATGTGATTTTATTTATAATTATATCTCTTTTTATTTTTACGACCGTTATCCCGATTTCTGCAATACTTTCGAATTGCGAGGAGCGTATCGATGGCAGATCTCAAAGTGTGATTTCATCAGCACGACATATACGATTGCAACGACTGACCGTATATTTGCTCGCGATCGAAACTTTCCGTCTCGGTGCAATATCATCGCGATATCGTTTTCCAGCACTTTACAGTCGAAGCCATAAATTGCATGTCGTAACGTTTACACATGGTAGCGACACTTTTCCTCGCCTACGCCACAAAAGTAGTTTTATAGCCAAGTACACTATTAATAATAGCGATGGTCTATTATTAATAGCGTACTTGGCTATAAAACCCCGCTTCTGCGTTTAAAAGCGCGAGAAAAAGTGCCCGCCTGTTCCGTCCATTTCGACCAAGTACCGCCGTGAGAATTGCAGAAATTAACGTGAAATTCCTTTTTGATTTGCCACGGTAAATATTGCGCCCTTTACAAGCGATCGATAGCTACGTATGGTCAAATATCTATTTTAGGTACTCGTCCCCGGCAGTATCGCGTTACGTGTTTACACAGTTGAGTAACAAGCTCGAGTTTGCGAGAGCGACACGGAGACAAATTATCCGAGGGAAAAAAAAGACGACGCCAAAGATCAACTCATGTGTCGCATGAAAAGAGGAGCCTAAATTTAAAAAATAAATATACACTCGTCCCTCGATTTACGCGGAGTATTAGTCCCACGCTACTTTTTGTACGCGATTCTCCATCGTATAAATGGAGTCTGCCAGTACGGAAAAAAAGGAAATTCCGAGGGTTAAGCCGCTGAGGGCATTGGGGTTCCAGGATACTGATTGGCTGTCTTGCTTGGCTCACTTGGTGCTGTCAGTGACGAGACGATTGAATTTTGACAGCTGACAATAAGACTGTGTATAAAATAGTCCCCATAAAAAAGGGGGTGTTGAGTCGATACTCAAAGGTCTCAAGGTGTACTGTTGCCTCTTTTTCACAATGCTGATTGGCTGTCTGGCTCGGCTCACTTGGTGCTGTCAGTGACGAGACGATTGAATTTTGACAGCTGACAAAGAGGCTGTGTATAAAAGGGGCTGTTTTTAAGAGACTAGAAACGATAAAACGCGAAGAAGTAATTGCATGCGCAACGTCAATTTAAAATAAAAAGTAATTTGTCACTCACTGATACGAGTCGCAACAGCAAAGTTGTACATCGCTAACTATACATGTTAAACTGTAACAATACAAAAATGTATACGATTATTATAGACTAATTATGTAAAATCCAGACTATTGTGTTAAATATACTTTATATTAAATATTTTTGAAAATGGGTATTTATTAAAATAATTATATAGAATACTGAAAGTCTTCCTTTTAAATATGAACTCACAAAATTTTATACGTATGGTTTTGTCTCTAACACTTGTTCGAATCATTTGAATAAATAAAATAAAAGCACAGGACAGATGCTTTATTTTGCACAATTAGCAAATAACAAAAACGTAAGACACTTACCTTACGATTTCTCTGCCGTTGCCCGATACCGCCTAAGCCTGCTCCTCCTCTCAGATTTTCTTGTTGCACTTACACTCGCACACTCACTCGCGAAAATCGATCGCGCGAAATTTCGGACACTCCAGTACGCGATGTAAAATACTGTGAAATGCAGTAAGCGACGTTCTTTACTTCCTGCCCGTTCGAGTTGCGAAGAACGACAGAGCGAATTACAGCGCGAACGCCGAAGTCGCACAAATATCTCTCTCTTCCCAAAAATGGAACAGATTACACGAAATTGATAGATAGTGAAAAGCGCGGTGCGTAAACGAAATGTAACCGCGACAACGTACCACGGTTTACTTTCATATTTTAGATGAGTTAGTCTCGTAAAATATCCATGTACACGTTAATAAAGAGCCGTCGCCTCAACGCGCAATTCGTTTCTCATTACAAGTTGTAGAAACTTAATTTAGAAAATAATTAATCTAGTAGCGTTACTTGTCACTGATAAAGGAGTCCAAATCAATAGCGTTTTATCCTTACATTCTTCACGATCGAGTCTTGGAAACCGACAACGCAAAAATAATACCACGCACGGAGCGACTCGCGCCACTGCTTGCCGGCTCGACGTTCGGCGAGCGTATGAGAGCGCGGCGACCTTCAGGTACAATGATGGTACGCAAAAACATCGTACGTCACCGCGCCGAGTGAAAAACAACAAAAAAACGTTGAGAATTCGTTGGCCCATCTACGTAATGGAAATTCCGTACTTATCACTCGCTCGCCGAACGTCGAGCCGGCAGGCAGCAGCGAGAGTTGTTCCGTGCGTGATATTATTTTTACGTTACCGGTTTTCAAGATCGATCGCGAAGAATGTAGGGATAAAACGCTATTGATTTGTACACCTTTATCAGTGACAAGTAACGTTACTCGATTAATTATTAAGATTCTAAAACTTGTAATGAGAAACGAATTGCATGTTGAAGCGACAGCTCTTTATCAACGTGTACATAGATATTTCACGAGACCAACTCATCTAAAACATGAATGTAAACCGTGATACTTTGTCGCGGTTACATCTCGTTTATGCACCGCGCTTTTACTTATCTATCGATTTCGTGTAATCTGTTCCATTTTCGGGGAGAGAAAGTGCGACTTCGGCGTTCACGGCGTAATTCGCTCTGTCGTTCTTCGCAATTCGAACGGGCAGGAAGTAAAGAACGTCGCTTACTGCATTTCACGGTATTTTACATCGCGTACGGGAGTGTCCGAAATTTCGCGCGATCGATTTTCGCGAGTGAGTGTGTGAGTGTAAGTGCAACAAGAAAATCTGAGAGGAGGAGCCTATAATAACCCAGGCCTAGACGGCATCGGGCAACGGCAGAGAAATCGTAAGGTACGTGTCTTACATTTTTGTTATTTGCTACTTGTGCAAAATGAATCATCCGTTCTGTGCTTTTATTTTATTTATTCAAATTATTCCAACGAGCATTCGAATAAGTGTTAGAGACAAAACCATACGTATAAAATTTTGTGAGTTCATATTTAAAAGGAAGACTTTCAGTATTCTATATAATTGTTTTAATAAATATCTATTTTTTAAAATATAAAATATAAAGTATATTTAATATAATAGTTTCGATCTTGCATAATTAGTCTATAATAATCATATACATTTTTGTATTGTTACCGTTTAACGTATATAGTTAGAGATGTACAACTTTACTGTTGCAACTCGTATCAGTGAGTGACATATTACTTTTTATTTTAAAGAGACGTTGCGCATATAATTACTTCTCTCTCTCTCTCTCTCTCTCTTCGCGTGTGTACAAATTCTTAAAAATACACAATGCTTGAGCACAAACAGCGCGCGCGAAGCGCGCGTTCTGTCATGTCTAGCATTTCTAAATTGTAAACCTTCATTTACTCTGAACCTAAAAGAGAAGTGAAGCACATCGCGCTTCGAGAAAATCAATCGGCATCGCGGAGAAGGGACTTAACTGTTCGATATAAACGACATTCGCGCTGGTAACATCTCTTTTTTAGTAAGGGACAAGCGCGCGCCATTTGCTCTCTCTAAAAATTTGCATGGTTTGACAGCTGCAAATAACACGACTGAAGCATGTCGTATCGCACAAGCGCGACAGCCAATCAGCATCGCGAAAAGCGGCAACAATACTTCGAGATATGCAACTAATCGACTTACATGCCTTTTTCAGAAGTAGAAACTTTCACACGCGCTTGCGTTGTTCTAGTATTATTTAAAACGAATGACGAAAATAGCTAAAATAACAGATAAAAGAAAGATAAACGTCGATAATCTCAGAATATCCTAGACATATCCTCCTTGTTCATCCGCACCTTCAATTCGGACAGGTTGATTCACGTTGAATCGTCGTCCTTACACTCGCCATTGTACCCAGCCAAAGCTGAGAGTATCCGATACACCTAATCTACTCGCATTGGCGGTACAGCGTTTCGTTAAAAGGGACAGTCCGCGGATAACGCGGAAACGTCGTCGCGTGGCACAATGGTCCGCTGAAGAACAAACGAGGGTGAGACAAAGGAGGCCGCGCACGGGGACGCGCGGGCGACCGTTTTCTCCTCGCGAGCGCGCAAACTGTGTCGCGCGCCGTGGCGCATTTCGCGCGGACGACAATGCGACGTGTGTGATGCGAATGTCGATGCGACCGCCGATGCAACCGCCAATGCGACGCGCGCGGCCGGACGTTCCGGTGTTAATTCTTTGTGGTCGCAGGCGCTAAAGGCACCGATCGGTCGCGCGATAATGTTATGCCAGCTGCTCTATAAATATTCCTCACGTGCGCGTTCGGCACGGATTGACGAGTGCGTCCGCGGAAAAGATTTCCGGATCCAATGCTACTTACACCTCGATCTGTCGTAAAATAGGATTCATGTGGCGACAATCAGATTTATTGTCGAGAAAGAATCAATATTTTCATCTTAATAGAGAATTCTCCAATCGCTAATACAACGATGTTGGTGCGCGTGCTATAGCTCGTTCGAGAGAAGATTTATTCTAAACGTGAGAATATGAAGGGTGTCCCAGGGTGAAAGGTCAATATTCTGGGAGGTGATAGTATCGGTCATTTTAAGCCAAAATGTTCATATGAATATATGTCCCATTCCCCACTGTCTCTGAGATAGAGCTACTCGAATGTCTCGTGTATTTACTTTTTTTCTGTACACTTCACCCTTCGTCCAACCTCATAAACGTCTGCGGGAATTTACTTTCATACGTCTGTTGACTGTTGTGCCGATAACATTGTAGGAACGTTCAAAATGCCAGGCGTATTCACAAATGTCGAACGAGCAACACGCCATGTTCACGCAAGAGTTGAAAATGCATTCTTGCTAACGGTGGAATTTTTGAAAATTTATTACGATCTGTAAAAAATGTCAGTAATTTTGCAACTTTGCATTCAAATAGCTTTATCTCGGAAACAGTGGGGAATGCTTGAAATGACCGATACTATCACCTCTCAGAATATTGACCTTTCATCCTGGAACACCCTGTACAAGCTTAGAAAGTTATGTTACCTCTGCCTCAATGTAGTAAGTCGATCTTATTTAATTCGAGAGAGGCGAATTGTGTTGATTTAATCTTAATATTTTACCGAGGAGTAAACCGCTGCTGATCAAAATCATGTACAACCCCAGCAAGAGCTAATATTCAAACTAATGCCCAAAACTTGCAGTAATACCGCAAATCTATACACCACACGCCCTCAGCGGTTTACCCCTTGTATTTTACGTGACATTCGGGAACGTTATGTTTATTGCGATAAATATCACCTAAATACGAGTGATCGATTTGGTGAGAGACGCCCGCCTAAACTCAGGGAGCTCCAGGTTCGAACTGCCTGAGGTAATAGCTTTCGCAATAAATCTCTGCCAGTTCTGGTCGAATAATATTATTTGTCTGTTAATATTTCATTTTTTTACTACATGAGGTTGCGGCAAATTTAAATGTGTGAAGGAGTTTTGTGTGTGTGTGTATCAGAATCCTTTCTGAGAGAGTAACAGACGTTTCCTTTGCTCATCGGAAGGGATCAACAATCCAATCAACAGTAAGAACAGAAGGCAAATTATCTTGACCGAAATTGAGTTAACGATGAATCCTTGCTATAAAAGTCAAACTTTTTTTTATGAAAACTTATTTTAAGAGACTTTCCTCTTCGGTGCAAAGTAAAACCTACAATTCATACTAAGCTCGCGAAACAGTTTTTGACTTTCTCAAATGTATGATTTTGCCACCTACCTTTTCTCTTTTAATCGATTCATTCTGTTGAACACGAGGGGCAGCAACGCGTCGCTGCTCGCGAGTTCCGGCGAGGGAACCTCGTGATGAAATTTGTGCACGAATTGTACGTGTCGTCCCTAAGTTCGCAGCATTCGCGAAACGGCCGTGAATAACTAATAACACAATGATATTGTGGAAAGCTCCTCTTAGCTTTCCATAAAATAAATTGGTCGTAAAATAAATTGTGGCGTTTACCTTTGTTGCTTTTATTAGATCTCCATAATGACGGACATAAAATAAATGGAAAGCGTCTTTTATTACGGAGGGACGTAACGATGTTGCGCGGGGAGTGCAGGGTTTTTGCTTTAATGATAACAAAAATGTTTTTTAACAAAAACTCCCATTGTCGTCTCGCGCATTGGAACGATTTGTGAAACTTTAATAAAACTTGGCTTGAGATTGAGCCACGGTGAATCGCTTCCTCTTTGGCCGCTTATTCCCCCTCATAATAGAGCGGTTAATAGAATAATTATTGCGTGTAATGAATGACTTCCTAATAATAAAACGGCTGACCACTGTCATATCCGAGCACCGCGAGGTTATTGCGTTTGCGACCTTACAGCTTCATTTTTTTTCAAGTATCAAGCGCCGTCAGTAAACGGTTGAAATTTACTCTTAATGATGTCTCTAAGAGGGACACAACTGTGGGGTCAAATATGTTAATTTTTTAGTAGCAATCTCGTTTAATTGCAGAGTTCGCGAACAGCAAGCGGAACAAGAAAGTAAGAAGCGAGTTTATTAGCAATTATAATCTCTCTCTCTCTCTCTGCCATTCTGAGCCGCAGTAGCTTCCTCCTCGTTACCCGTCGCTGCTAAGAAACAATATCGCGGCAGAAATAACGTATAGCTAAAAATGTTTAATTCTTTAGTTAACAATTGTATTTTAAATAATGGCCGGGATTGTGAAAGTATCGACGACATAATTTCTTCAGGCAGATCTTTATTTACCAAAGTTCCGAAACGTCAAATCCTTAAGACGCAAATGCAAAGGAGTAAGGTACATTAGCAACTATAATTTCTCCTTCGCATCTGGAGCACGATCGATAAATTCCTCCTGGCGGAATTCGTCGGGTTCTCCGCGTCGTTGAAACTTGCAGCTGAAGAACTAGACCTACGGCAGCGATTAATACACAGCGAATGTGTGTCCAACATCTCTTGGCTGCAACAGTTTAAAGCATTTGCCAGGAAAAACCGGAGGAGAGACAGAGAGAGAGAGAGAGAGAGAGAGAGAAAAACGGGCCTCGAGCTTATAATTTCTTCTCGAGCGAGAACTTTGGAGCCCGCAAATGCGGCGCATTAACTCGAGTGGCGGTTCGCCGTGGAATAATCGACGGCTCTCCCGAAACTCGAGCACGTACATTGTACATGCCGTGGCGGCTCCCCGTTAATCTTCATCCGCGCGCTTAATCTCGTAAAGAGCCGGGGCGCGACTTCGCCGGCGCGGACGTTCAGTCGGCGCCACCGCGAAGCGCGTTAATTACGTTTACACGTATCGCATTTCGTTCGTTGGCGAACGAACGACGCGGTAGGCGTTCGCCTTTGTTACTTAATAAATAGTACGCCGGGTTACTTAATAAGTTACTTAATAAATAGTACGACGTCGTCAGATCGCCTGGCGCACCAAAATCGGCCATCAAATCGGCCGGCCACGAGCAATCGTCGTTCCCAGGCCAGTCACGATCGCGGCCGTTTCCTCCTCGTCGAAACGATCCTTGGCCCACCCTTCCTGTCTCCGTTCCGCCGAGAAAAACCTCACCGTGTGAGTCTCTCACGATGCCAGCCGCGTATCGACTGAAGCTCATTACGACATTACTCGCGCGTCAACGTCGGCATAACGATTAATTCTTTCTCCGCTATCGCGCGTATACCTGTACGTGTTACATTGTAGATATCACACAAAGGGGATTGAGGTGAACATTCCATTGGCTACTTACATGATTTTAGGATTAATTAATTAATACGGCGTAGAGAAATGTACGCTGCTCAGTAAACAAACAAGCGAAGAGACCCGAGTTCAAATCCAACCGAGAACACAGCTGGTCTTTCTTGGGCGGATTTTAATCGAATATTTTCTTCTCGGAGGCAACCATCGGAAAGTATTTAATACCTTCTTATACAGGGTGTTATGTAATACCCGCCTCGCCTCTTATTTACGAATAGAGCGGATTAGACTGAGTCGAAAAGTCCTCTACCATTTTGCAATTTTCGCAATGGTTAACGAGTTATTAACTTTTAAAAGTCGCTGTCTTAGCCCGGCCTACCGCCCAATTCAAGCGCGCGGACGAGATGCGGCCGTCCCCGCGATTGGCGTTGCTAAGCGCGCGGAGAGTTGTTTATGACACATGGCAACGGCTGCGTATAATAAACAACTCCCCGCGCGCCTAGCAACGCCGATCGCGGGACGGCCGCATGTCGCCGCGCGTTTGAATTGGACGGTAGGCCGGGCTAAGACAGCGATTTTTAATAATCAATAACTCGTTAACCGTTTCGAAAGTTGCAAAATGGTAGAGGACTTTTCGACTTAGTCTAGTCCGCTCTACCCGCAAATAAGAGGTGAGGCGGGTATTACATAACACCCTGTATATATCTACTCCGCCGTTGCCGGTCCTAAGCCCGGATGAGAAAAGAGGAGGATAGTGAGGCGAGGTTAGCACCCTATCTGACGTCAAAAAATATACCGCTCACAGTACCAACGTACTAGCTTCCGACAGTAACGTTGGAGCCGGACAGGGAATATTTCCTACACTAAGAATAAGAAGAAGAAGAATTAATAGAGTTTCTTAAACTTTTTTTTTAATTGAAGTACTTATTGTAGTATTTTAGTATTAAAGTGTCGTTTTTCATTTTCTTTCAATATTTCACGTATTCGACAGTGACGAAATTAACAACTTTGTATGCACATCGAAGATCTTAGCGAAAGAGTCGAATAGCCTGCTTATGCACTTATTTAGATGGAGAAGGACGGCACTGACCTCTGAAAATTTTATCCGCACGAAAGTTCGATGCTATCCTGCGATGAGGATCACATGAGATTTGTAATATTACTGTACGATTCAATGTAATATTAAACGTTACAGTGTCAGTTGTCATTCGGAGTTTCTTTTTTAGTCAATTTGGTTTATAATTAATTTTGCGGCTAATGCTATTTGCTATTTATATCATTTTAGTCGGGTTTAATTATAAATCCCTTTATCGGGGATGGATCGAGGTTGCTCGTAACCCTGCGTCATGGTATTGAACCCGTCGCTATAAGTAGTCCTTTGACCCTAGGTAAAGTTCAGGAAACCTAAACTGAAAGTCACAATTATCACAACTACAATATTAGAAGAATATAATGGAATTGATGCATTTTTTTAGAAAAGATTTAATTTTCTTAACATACAAAACAATGATAATTTGAGTACAGAAAAGTTGATCTGACACTTATTATTTTTCTGTGTACTTAATCAGAAAGCAAACGCATATTTTCAAACACATATTTTACAAGTGGCAACGGCGAACAAATGGAATAAACCGAAAAGGGACTATCGAACGATCGTCGTGATGTAAATTACTGTTGTTATATGAAATTGATTGATACAAATTTTTTTTATGGTAAACTGTTCTCAGTTACTCTCGTGAATACGGAAGTGTTTCCCGGTAAATTCTCCCAAGAATTCCTGAAAGCATCTTGCTCGTCCGTCTTTCCTGAAATAGCGCGTGCTTATGGCATTCGTCATTGTCATCCCGATCACGCGTTCGGTTTCGATATCCTGCCATTTACGGCGACATTACGACAGCGAATTTCGGTCGAGAGCGCAACCGACGAGCGTGCGTTGCGTGCATTATGTGCATGCAATATGCGGCGCGATATGCGACATCTCGAAAATTACGTACAGTCTCTTACCACGTAACAACTGGCAGGAACTTCCGTGTAGCTGTTATCGAGATCGCTTGGCTTTATATCGGAATAAGTTGCTGGATCAAGGTATTAATTATGTATATGCATTTTCGCGAAATCTTGTAAGAAATCTGCCAGTCGGGGGACATTACGTTCATTGTCCCACATTATGAACAAAAATGGAGCTTTAATACTCGGTTTCTCTTGTCCTGAGAAAATTAGAAAGTCGTTTCGCAATCGACATCTCTGTTCTATTTGTGCCTTCTGGAAAACATCGACGCATTAATCTGGGTTTTCCTTGGAAAAAAATTGAAACGTTAGAATTCCATTTCGCTCAAGAATGAAACTCGGATAATGAAAATAATATTCATTGAAAAGTGAATGCAAGCGTGACAAATATTTTCCATCCTGTAATCAGAAATATAGAATTTATCATATATTAATCATGAAAAATATTTTAGTATCTTCATAATTTTTGTCATTACAATTTACACGCTATTGAAATATTCTTAAATTCGTTAATGTAACTACTGAATATTTTTAGTATTAATAAATTATCTATTAATATTGCAGTAAAATATTATTTTTCATGTAAAAAAATTAAATTAAGTTTAAAATGTTCAGGATAAAAATATTCCTATCTTCAAATGCTTATAAAATACTCTTTGAAAACGTATTAACTTCGGAATAATAATTTTTACAATACTTCATTGAGATTATTTAATGAATAATGCTATATTATTAAATTTCGTAGCATGCCATAATGTTAAAATCACTAAGAAATTACAATAATATTGTTCGTGAGCTTAATGTATTTAATAGCACTTAATAAATTAAACGAAACTTTGCAAAGTTTTGCAAAAAGCTCGATAATATTGACTGTTATCAAGACGAAGTATGCAAACGCGCCCTGGTAAAATATGGAGTGGGGTAAAATAAAAAGTTAGAGGAGGTGGAAGACACCCAACTGCACATCGATCTTATGTTATAACCGGGTTTATAACTTGTTCAATGCTGCTAACATAATTCACCAATATTTAGTATGCCCGGCGGTGTGAAGGCTGGCTTCATACTTGTCGCGCAGAAGGTTTTATCACTTGCTTTTCGCAAGTGATAGTGGCGCGCAGTGAGCGAAATTGTTAATCTAGATATATAACTTGAGATTATAAAATACATTAGGAAAAGTGCGAGACTTTATCCCGTTCAATACGAAACGAAATGACACGCGATGAGTTCTGCCTCTGGAAATTAGATTAATTTCTATTAAATGAATATCTCGTTCACTTCTACATTTAGAAAGTAAATTAATCGTTTAAATTGATAATCCTAAAAGAATATTAAGCAGTAAAATATCAACCATTAATTTCAATTGATTATTCATTGCGATGACAAGTATTTTTAAAAACTGCTATCGAAAATTGTACGTTCTCACGAAATGTTTTATTGACTGTTACAGATATCAAAATGGGTTGTTTCGGGAGCAAAGACAAATTGAGCAAAGAAGATATGGACTTCCTCAAGTCGCATACGCGATACGACGAGGCGACCATAAAGGAATGGTACAAAGGTTTTAAAGTAAGTATCGAGAGCTGCTGAATATTACGATACCCGAGTCGAAATTTTGGCCCTATGTTGAATCTTTAATTCTATTATATAGTAGGACCTAAGGCAGTAAAAGAGGTTGAACTGAAAGTACAAAATTTACTTCTACTTATTAAAAATTGAGTAGTGTCGGAAATTTCTACTTTTGCCAATTTAGCATTAAAGTAGGTCCTTTTAAGTAGGAGCTAAAGTAAATTTTTAGAATTAAAGATTCAAGGGAGGAGTAAAAAAATATAATGCTATCAAGTAGGTTATTGCTGGTCTATGTAGGTGTATAGATCAGCTAAGTAGGTGCGAATTATCCTTAACAGTGTCAAAATAGTACCAAAATTTCGACTCGGGTGTAAGTTATGGATTAAGAATTGAACCAATGCGAACAGACAGGGGACTTGTGACATTTTGGTTGAAATTGAGTTGAACCAATGAATCCTTGCTTTAGTATAAAACCAAAGTGTTTAAAAAAATTATTAATGAAAACTTACTTCATAAGCCTCCGCCTTTCTCTTCAAGGTAAAGTAGCGTAAAAGCTACAGAGAAATTCATATTGTGCTTATAAAACATTTTCGTCGTTTTTTCACAAATTTTGTCACATGTACCTTTTCCGTTCTAATCGATTAAATTAATTTGAGTATTTTGCGAAATACGCATTTCTTGTGATTTTGTATATTTTATAGCGACCTCAATTTTTCTTCGTACATTCCCACAGTAATGCTTCCGTGATATATTATGACGGTGACGATAAAAGACATTTTAAAAATGCTTTGTAGGGAGATGAAAGATTATTCGCACAAACTGTATCTCCAGCGTTGAAAGAATTGTTTTTATTTCTCTTCTACCGAGAGCTTTATTTTTATTTGCGTGACGTATTGTTAGAATTCTTAGGCCACTTAGCATTGTTTGTGCGTAATAATAACGAGTGCGATTCATGATGGAAGGACATGAGTTTGCTGAAAATGAGTAACGTTTATTGCAATTACAGTTTTTCTCTCAATTTTCTTTGACGCAGAATAAACATGTTTGCAATTACACGACGAATTATTTATTTTATATTCGTTGCATTATTGATGGCCCTGCGTGATTGTTAATCCCTCATTATTAATTTCAACTTTTAAAAAAAGAAATGACTTCTGTAGGCTTTCCAGAATATTCGAGGCATTGCCAATAGAAACAATCTCGTCGTTGGTGACCTTTTACCATAATATTTTCGGTAAACGATCCGATATGTAACGGGTCAAGGAGGAACTCTCCTCTAACATGCCTTCCAGCCCCGCCCTATCGCTCTCTACGCGCTCATTTGCTCAGACGTTTCTGTGGGGGCTTTGCCCTTCTTGTCGCGGAGGATTCTAGCGTCTTCGGCGCTCGCTCAGGAATCGCAAGGTGTAGTGTAGGTTCCGTAAATGACGACTCGCTAGGGTAACAAGTGGTGTGTATTTATTATACAATATGTACATGAATATTTGCAGCTCTATATGTATACACGGGATACTGTGTTGGATTTCGTTGAGTATCTATCAGGTCGCCACAGTTTCAATAAATTATTCGATAACTAATGCGAATTTTATAAAATGGTACGTGACCATCTTAGTCTGACCCAATCTACCACCATTTCTCGTAGAGGTCCTCTTGTGTCAGACACCCTGTACCATTAATTAATAAATCGATCGATCTTCTAAATATTCTGAAAATATGAATGAGAGTATCTCATGACTGCCTGGTAAAAGGGAGTGACAATTGCCATTAATGGTTTATGCTTATTCAGCGTAATCATAGTAAATAGATAAAATTTTACGGATCGATACACTTGTCTCCACTACTTATGCCAATGTGGGTAAGGCAACCACAGATAGAGCTGTCCCAAATATTACCGTTTATTGAGGTTGTGCCAATCCTAATTAGACATGTGGTTACCATATCGGTCTCTCCGTGTAATTTATGAAAGTCCATGTGAATAAAATTGGTACCAATTCATTAACAAACGCTACATACACACGTGTCGATTGGAATATACGTATATACAGTCACTCGTATTCGCAATTATGCCGCAATTAAATACGTTAAGGTATTTCACAAGCACGCGCGGCTGGCCGCGAAAATGTTGCTCTCCTTTCCTCGTGAGGTGGCAGTGAGTGGTTACACGAAATCATATACGAAGGCTCACGGTTATGAAATTTTATAAAACGAGAGTTTATGGTTAAATCACAACACATATATTGGCAAAGTCACTTCGTGGCTTGTTCTCGGAGATATGGAACTTAATTCAGATGCAATAGCATTTTAGAAATACTTTTTAACATTTTAATATAAAATTGTGTTAATGTAAATTGAGTTTTATAAATATAGATTTAGATGTAAATTTTGAATTGCGTTTTGTATAAACGCAAGGTATTTGATGGCATTACTGCGACATTATTTGTCTAATTACGTTGTGACAAGCTTTGTCACATCTTATTAATTATTTAAAACTGATATGCGGTATAATTAATAATTAATATATAATATATTACTATGACATATTACGGTAAAATTTATTATTGATCCACTGAAAAATAGTCGCGTATCGATGATACCGAAACTAATTAATTTGATATACGATCTTTTATTTATTCATTCCATAGCGATAATTCATTTATTCCTCGCACATACATCTCTAAATAAATCACGTTGACGCGACGAGTTTTATAATTGGCGATATATCATTTTAAATATTACTTTTAAATCGAAGTTGTCTTCGTATGTGACAAACTTGACATTTAGTTAATTGACATTCACGTCATGGTTGGATTTAATTAGAGCATTATTATCTTAGAACATATTATCTTATTCACAGACAATACGCGTGTGTACAGTACACGTACAATACGGCATGTAGTATAAATATTTATTCAACGTTGGGGTACAATTCCACGTTGCTTTACAATATTGTGTATGTCACTTGCGCACGAGAAAGGTGATGCAAGTAAAAAGTAGTATAATTTTACAACTTCAGTATTTTCCTGACCATATCTGGCATTTTTAATAATACAGAAAATTTATTGCGGAAAATATTACCTCAGCCAGGGTTTGAACCCGGACTTTCCCTACACTCTATATTGAAGTTGTTAATTACCGCCGGCGACTTGAAGAATATTCTTATTAGTAATATAATTTTACTCTGGAACGATTTTAAACTTGGAATCTGTTCGCACGCAGCTACACGATACACCAAATTGTCTTTATTTTTCTCTTGCCTTGATAGATCTTTCCCCACAACGTGAGAATCGTACTTTTCTCTTAAATGTTCCTTCTCTTTACCGTCACTGTTTTTAAACGAAATACAGCCGTATTTGTCCTTTTTCGACGACAATTTTGTAACTACATTTGTGCCGCTTTTCTAGATAAAAGCGCATACGTTTTCGAGTTATAAAAGAGATAAATTATAGAGATAAATGATAAAAACGCAAAAACTCATATTTTTCAGTTGTGTCTCACTTTTCTTGTCCTTTGTAAAGACGATCTAATGCCGTGCAATTACAACATTATCGTGTCAACATTCGTTATCTCTACGTATACCAAATTTTTATACATTTTATGCGTGAAGTGCATTTAACGAAACCAGCGAAGTGTTACACAATGATATCTTGAGAGAGTCTCATTAAAAAAAAAGCCTGAAATTGCATTTAACGAAAATAGCGAAATGTTGCGCAACGATATCTTCAGAGTCTCATTCAGAAAGGGCTGAAATTAAGAACCGATTAATTTCCAAGTGCTAACACACAGTGTCAAGTTTATAGACACGTTGGGAAGCGCCGTGTCGTGAACGAGATTTTCA
>NW_011967097.1:187203-208104 GCF_000949405.1 Vollenhovia emeryi
GCAGGCGGGCATTTTTGCGAGATAAATCAATCCGGACCACGAAGGCGAGAGGAAGTGACTCGCACGAGCTACGACGCGAGTTTCATCGGGAGTCGGACGTGACGTTTTCGCTGCTAGTGTCGCGGAAAAGTTACTTTCTCGAACAGTTTAAACGGGCGCGGATCCAGCAGAGCCCGTTGGCCGGCCGGACTAATTAAACTGAGCGGAGAGTCGTTAGAGTGGACGTTCCGCAATCCGGTCGCGTTTCACAGCGGGCTCGTTGCCCGCACTTCCCCCCGGTGTAATTCGCAATGAAACCCGCAACGCGCGACTCCGCGGAGTCGGCGGATTGAAATAAATGGAGACTGATCGCCACATATCGGCCTTGGCGCAGAAGCCGGCGGTACGAGGGGGATTGAAAAATATCCCGACGCGCGGAAGCGGCCCCGTTCGCTCGCGCTCGCTCGTTTTTAAAAGGGCGCCGAGACGAACGGCGCTAGATCAGGGCCAATCTGATACGAGGGGAGCAATGATACCGAAATGACGTGATTTTTTTCTCTCTCTCTCGGAGCTCCGTATCTTGCGGCGCTCAACCGGCAAGACGGGAATGTCCTGGCGATCGATGGAACCCACCGCGGGGATGAAAGCCCCACTTTAGTCGGATCGGTTAATTTAGGCACGCAAAATAATTTTAGCACAGTATTTTTATTCCGACCGATTTAATATATTTCCATATTTAATAAATCTTACGCTTAAATGTCGTGTGAAAAACATGTTATTTGTGCAAACACTGTTACTTGGTGTCAGCGCTATTTTCGTTCAAGTAAATTTATCAATCTGTTATTATGCAAAATACAATAGCATTTTAAGCAACTTATTTTCTGTGTTAATTAGTCGTTTTCTGTTTTTAAGAACAACTTTTCATGTCTCTATAAAATATGTCTCTATAGTTGAATGAAAAAAAGGACTAAAATAAAAGAATATAGAAGGGAGTCCCCTATTATGAGACAAGTTTCCTAATATGAGATAAGAAGGGGTTTCTGCTAAATTAACAAGCATTATCTGTTGGCCCCACCATGAATTTATTGCTCTTGAAGTCGCCAGCAGTGATTAACAACATTAGTGATTTTTATTGACCGTATCTGGCAATTTTAATGATACAAGAAAATTTATTGCGAAAATTATTACCTCAGCCAGGGTTTGAACCTGGACTTCCCTACACTCTAGCCGGGCGTCTCGACCAATTCGACCACCGAGGCATATTTATATTACAACTTTTTATAAAATTATTGTGTAAAATTACAATTTGTAAAATAAATATGTCTCCTCAAACCAAGCAATATATAATTTTGTATAAACTACATGTGCAAAACGTAACTTCTTACTAAACATACAAAAAATGAATAAACAGTGTATAGTGAATTTATTACTATACACATATGAATACCCTTTGTTCACTGTTGACTATAAATTATAGCGAGATTGTGGTAACTGCAACCATTTTTTTCTTCTTTCTGTCAGTGTACAAGAACTCTGGTAACTCGAGAATTCACGATCTCGCCTTCTTTCGTATGTTACAGCAAGACTGTCCGAACGGCAGGTTAACGCCGGCGAAATTTGTCGACATGTATAAAATGTTCTTCCCGTCCGGCAACGCGGAAGAATTCTGCGACCACGTGTTCCGCACATTCGACATGGACAAGAACGGCTACATCGATTTTAAGGTGAGTGTGGAGTCCTTTACAGGCACGCGAATTGGCGCAGACCGCTGTAATGAGGCGTGTAACGACTACTCCCGGCGAAACCCTCCGAAGAGGATACGCGTCGCGCGACCTGCTCGTCGTACGTCGATCATTCCGCGTGATTAAGCACGATCGTACGCGACAAAATCCGCGCGGCTGATTGACTCGAGGGGGGAAAACGCATTAGACGCCGCAATACTTCCATCGGGAAGAGAAGACCGCGTTTTCACGACGTGGAAATATCGCTCGCGTGAATTTAGGTCGATCGACGGCGGCGCGGCGTTAAGGGGAACCCGCGAATATCGAAAATACACGTTGTAGTCTATTCTGAAAAAAACGTTCGCAGACAAACAATATTATGTTATGTTTATTGCTTTGCCATATACAATAAGGTGTTTGACAAACAATACAAGCAAAAGGTAGTGCACCAGCAAAGATAGCTGCTATGAAGCCTACCCAATAAAACAAGATATATATAGTATATAGAAATATAAAATGAAAGGTTTATCGTTTAACGCAAAATCAAATTTCTACAGTTTACAATGTAGTAGTTCATGACGGTTTGACATCTCTGAATACTTTGATTAGTGAATCGTCTCGTTCTCTCATCTAGCCTCGTTTCGTTAAGCTTCTAGATGGTGAGCAATAAAAGAAGCCGCTGCCAGTCGAAAAGAGGAGAGAGAGGGTGAAGATATAATGGAAGGAGAAAGTTGGTTGTAATATTTTACTGCAGTATAGGAAAAAGCAGCTTGAAATTTAGACGTACGATGAGTAGGAACAGATAGGATGTTCGCATTACGAGTGTTCGGAGTATCACTGGAGTGAAGCTCGGAATTCAAGTGTAGAAGATGTCTTAGGTAGGGGGGTGTGTTATGACGGAGAAGAGAAAAGACAAGACAGCATATATGCAGTACAAAGCGTTGATGAATCTTAAGCCAGCCAGAGGTTTGATACAGAGGAGACAAGTGGTCAAATTTACGTATACAGTATGAGAAGCGGAGACAGGCATTTTGAATGCGTTGCAGACAATAAGTAAGTAAACAGAAAACCATAGTTCTATCCGTAACTAGGTCCACTCAGGTCCGGATTAAGGGGGGCCAAGGGGGTCTGTAGCCCCGGACTTCGTTTATTAGGAGGCCTCACCCGACATAAATTCGTAAGTAACGCGGTTCGTTTATGACTTCACCTTTGAAGCATGGTAACCCACGTTACCACCTCAACTTCTTTACTTTTTGGCCATTTAGTTTCTAGTTAACGCATTTAGGTCGGGTTTTTTGCATTGTTTGGGTATCTTAGCGATAAAAGAACATAAAAAAAGTTTAGTAGTCTTGAATATTTATTGTAAAGGTTTTATAAATAAAGAAATATGAAAAAACCGCAATTTTTTCGGAAAAATTCATTATTGACCAAGTTTTTCAAGATTATCTCTTGAAAACTTTGTACAAAGGGGTTTTCGGGGTCGCTCATTACGAATCTGATGTCAGATTTTCAAAATTAAAAATGACCGGCTTAAAGTGGCGGATGCAAAGTATGTGAATTTTTTAAGTTTTCAAGTTTTTCAGCATTTTCGTTTGATTGCAAAAAATGGTTCAATAGAAAAATGTATGCTTCAAAGGGTTAAGTAAAGTTTCCACAGATAAATTTAATATCGCCAGTAGTTAAAACCAATGATATGTAATTTTTAACGACCTACACTGGGCAATGTTTTTATTTTAAAAGCACACTACGACGTTTCGACCCCGGATTTGGACCCTTCTCAGGTAATCTGTTCACGAAATTGTTAATCGTGAACAGATTACTTGAGAAGGGTCCAAATCCGGGACCGAAACGTTGTAGTGTGTTTTCTGTAATCTGTTCGCGATTAACACTTTCGTGAACAGATTACTTGAGAAGGGTGCAAATCCGGGACCGGAACGTTGTAGTGTGTTTCAAAAATAAAACCATTGGCCAGTGTCGTCGTGAAAAGTTACATGTCGTTAAATAAAGTTTTACCTGAATGCAAAATTTCAAAGGGCCGACAGGGAGTGGACCTACTATGGTATACCCCGATAAAACTAGGCGCCGAGACGCGGGCGATTCTCAGCTGGACGCGTACGAAAGCGCTACGTCCGATCATGCGCTCGACGAACGCTTCGGCGACGTAAACCTTTCGCGAGATTCCAGGTCGCGTATTCTTTCGCACCTGCTCGTCCCGTGATTACGAATTTACTTGCCCCTTTATAATCCGTTTAAGCCGTTAGCGATGCATTATTTATATGGCGCACGACGCGCCCAGCTCTCTCCGTCGCTCTTCCGTCGTCCCTTCCCGCCCTCCGTCGGCTCCGGTAACCGTCTCGACTCGGAAACTCGCAAATCCTCCGAGGGAAGTGCCTCACGTCACGCGTGGTCTCCGTTTCTAAGCAGAGCGGGCAGATATTCTCAGCCGCCATCGGCACTACAGCTGGTCGGTAATTTAATATAGTGCGCCAAAGGTGCGACGCGTCGTGTTCGCCAGCCGGCGAATAGCTATTTGACATCTGACCCGAATACGCCGGATAAAACCCCGAGCTTTGTCTAACGTCATGCTTCATGAGGTGGTTTCGCGTCGCATCGCTGATCAAAGTCTTCTTAGAGCGACTGCACGATTCGCCCCGGAGAGGCATCCGGAGGATGCGAGCGACGCGCGACTTTTCAGCCTCCTCACCGTAATTCTTCAGCTACCTTGTCTTTTTGTCTCCTTGGCTTAACCCTCTCCCCCGCCCCCTCCACTCCGCTGTCGCTTTTGATCTTCGAGCAATGCTACGCCGTTCTCGCGATGCGATCCATACAATTAATTACGAAACTTATTAATATATGATAAAGTCTTATCGGAATTTTCTTATCTCTTGCAAGGGACACGCTTAGATACAAATATACTTTCTGCACACACCCTGGATCTCTGCGTGAACAATAAGATTTCAAGAAGAATTAAATCGGGGTTCCTGACAGTCGTGTCATATTCCTTGTTAGAAATAATCTGAAGTGGAAGTGAAAGATAGGTGAACTCTCTTTCGCTATCTCATTCTTTCGTAAAATGCATAAAGTCGGCATACAAATTATGAGGAGCAAGGAAATATTTTAATCTTCTCAAATTTATAGTTATCATAAGAGGATTTAAAAGTATTGTGATAACACACAATTATATTCATTACAAAAAAATATCGCGATATTGCATATCGTGTAGTCGGTCCTTTTGCCTTGATACTAATATGCAAGGAATAAAGCAAATGAAGGAGAAACAGCGAGAGAGCGAGAGAGAGAGAGAAAGAGAGAGAGAGAGAAAATTATTCGTGCTTTGAAATGATATTGGAAATTCTATATTACGTATTCAAAGTAATATAACATGTATAAAATAAATTAAAAATCTCAATATAATTTATCTGCATTAATTGCGCGTTCAATATAATTAATATTTCGTTAACATTACTACGAGATCGGGAAAGAATATAAAGGGGAAAATTTCCTATTATGAGATAGCAGGTTTTCCACACCCAAATTCAATCACAAATCTCTTTTCGCAACATCACACGATTCAACAATAAATTTTCCACTAAGCATATTTCATTCCAAGGGCAATAAATTCACGATGGAAATCAACAGACGATGTCTGTTAATTTAGCAGAAACCCCGCTATCTCATATTCGGAGCTTATCTTATCATAGCGGATCACTTTCCTCTAATAATATTGTTTGTCTCATTGGACGAAAGTCGTGTGTAGGAAAGAAGGTTAAGTGTTATATGTTACACTATATTTGGCAAAATGTTAGTCGCAGATATTAAATATGGAGTCTGAAGTCGTTTTACAAGATTTCAGGTTAAATATGTTGCGTGAAATTCCATTTTCTGTTTTTAACGTATCGCGTCGCACTAATCATCCACTCAGCAAAGCTATTACGAATGCGTTTCTTTTTAACAGAATTATTGGAGCGAACTATCTCCAGGATATCTTTCATGTTAATGTGCAAATTATACAATCACCTAAGTCAAGACCCTTGTCTATAAATAGTTGAGCTTATAATAAATTATTTACTTCTTACTTTATGCGCAAGTTCCACCTAACGTGAGATTGTACTAATATGTTAAACAAAATTATGTAATTTGTGACTACACGGCTCGATAATATTTTATTAATGAAAACTTAACGAAAAATTTTTCACATTTGAATATTAAATATCACGAAACTTAATTCTCGATTTAAAGTTCGACGAAAATAGAATTCTCTTGTAATTAATCAAAATACGAAATTTGTTATCTATTGAATCTAAACTGAATACAGAATTGGTTATCACTTATTGAGGTCCGTGAGTTATTGAAACTGGTTGAAATTTAAAGTGTGTTACTTAAATCAAAATACTGAGTTTACTGTTTATTTACATTTTCCAACGCTCAACTTACGAAAATTATACATAATTCAGGATATTAAATCGCCATAGTCTGCTTCTTTTGCAAACTTTCTAAATGAAAAACGGACATCTGCTTTCTGTTCCCTCGTTAAAATTTTATCCGGAAGCAAGTAAAAGACCGACCCAGTCCATATGCATAATATAAATTATTCAACAAAAGAGAACGACTGCAATGTTACAAATTACATTTTATTGCAAAAGTAATTAGAGTCGTTTTCTTTTCATTTGCAACATTGCCGATGCAAACACAATAAATCATTGTTTAAACTCTCGGAAATCGAACACGCGAAACAAACCAATCTACGTTCCAAATGATGAATATACAAACTTTGTCCAAGCAGTCCATCGACGCGGACATTTAATACCCGACGAGTTGTAGATGCAATCTGCCTCGTGCCCGCGTATCTCGCGGTCGTGCAACACTTAAGAAATTTCGCGTTTAGATGGCAAAGTTTCGCCGGAGTTTCACCAATACGAAAGCTCCATTGTAACTTCATCGCTAGCCGAAGTTCTGTTTATGTACACCATGTACGCCCGCGTAAGCTCTAAACGACTATTATTCCGATATTAAGTAAACCTGTGACGAAACGTGGCTTCTCGCGCGATTGCATTGTCTCGCCACGAATATTATCGCAACGCCGGTAAGAGAGGAGGCACTTGCCACCCTCAGCAGGCAGCTGAAAGTATTACGAGCCTCACCGATGTAAGCCAAGGAGGCACGAGCCGAACATCGGTGGTCTTCATTCGGTTCTCGTTATCTCGAGACGAAAATAGCTGCCTATATATAATAATCGCATATAAACTCGGCCTCCCTTTTGTCGTGTCCATCGCTTTGGATGTAATAACGTCAGTTTCCTCGCCACCCGCTTTCCTTCGAGGAAAATCCGGGCGAAGTCGTCATCCGAGTTTGACCCTCGCGATATCGTCTACGTAGGAAGAACTTGCCCCTCGTTGGTGACGTCTTCCCCAATGTCGTCGGCAATCGTAGCGGTAATAATAAACGATAGAGTGGATGAAAAGGAGATATGCGCGTCTCTTTCTGAGCGAGCAGTTTTATGGCGTCGTTCGACCCCACATGATTTTGACGAATAGAACCGAAAATCACAGGGTGTTCAGTGGTCAGGGAAATCTGGAAAACCGGGAGTCAGGGAGTTTTAGAAATCTGGAAGTGCCAGGGAAATTTTTACGATTTATCTGGATTTTTTACATCGTTTCACATTTCTTTCTGAATAATTTAAAGCTTTCAGAAAATAATCTTTTCTTTGGCTCTCGGTACGCTAACTTTCTGTTTTGCTAAACATCAATTTCTTTATGAGCGTGGTCGGTAATTTATATTTTCATTGTCGTGTTATTTTATTCCAATGTGTTCAACTGAGACAAAACTATAAAAAAAAAGATGAATTACTAAACAGTACTATCTAGTAAGTTGCAAACAAAATGCGTCAACGTCTCGTGTTGACTCCTAGTGCCTGATTCGTTGTTCTTGTTTTATTTTAGTATCGGAGTCTGTTGATCTTTCTTAATTGTTTTATTTAATTTTTAAATTAGCTTTAGATGTTGCTGAAGAGCTGATACAAAATTTTAGATAACAAGAGTACCTACCATATTTTGTTTCAGTGATGTAAGCCTGAATGGGGTAGTCGTCATGATTTTGTCGTTGAAAGTGTATGGGACTTGAAATTCTTGGACAAATATCACAAACGCACGTGCAAGCATATATTAATACATCTTTTAAGTGATGGAAGGTGCAACTCTTATTGTTAATAATTTTCATCATTTTCTGCGCACGGCAAAACTTTCTCTAATTAAACTTCTGCAACTTTCGCAGGGTGGGAGTAATGAACTAATTCAGGCGTTTCGCACATTGAAAAGCCATTAGAGATTTAGCCGGAACTTCCGGTAATTTAAACTTATTCCCCGAACAATTCCGACGGAACGGTGATAAATGACGGACAGGTCAGCTATCTCGGCGTTCTCGCAACTTTTCTTATTTAGAAAGACCCCGGATTCCGTTTACATTTATCTTGTTTTTCCTCCGAACGGTATCTGAAATCTCGGGAATCGAAAACGCCTCGTTCTGCATAAACAGTGCTTTGCACTCGCTCAGTGTATTCCAAATAGATTACGAGTGACATGACAAATATTCCTCAATGCCTGGACGTTGATGTATTCCTACGCTTCTTTGTGAAGGAGCTTATACAGGTTTATACGGTATCTTCTGTATTTCCGTCGAAAGCTACTCGAACGATATTAAATGCATGCAGTGCTGCATATGGCACAGTTAAGGAAGATACTCCCCCCGGTTTTGCATACCGCTTGGCGTTTTGTACTAGGAGCTATAATCTTGAAAGAAGGCGGATTAAATTAGTTCACGAGTATGGAAAAAAAATGAGAGAAAATGACGAAACTATTCCATACGAGATTAAAGATCCATCTCTTAGGATATTAAATTAATCCTATTAAAACAAGTACTTCTTTACGTTTATCTTGCATGCCATTTTATATGTGACGTTTGTGTTGTAAAATATGTTACATACCGCGAGTTCGTCATCTATTTTGGTCCATCGGAACAAAACGTTCGACACCGGTCAAAGCAACGAAAGTCACATTTATTTTATAGAGGAGAATCCTCTAATATGAGATAGCAGGTTTTCAACACCCAAATTCAATCACAAATCTTTTTTCGCAACGATTACACGATCCAACAAAGAATTTTCCACTAAACAGATTTCGCTCCAAGGCCAATAAATCCATGGCGGAATCGACTGATGATGCCTATTAATTTAACAGAAACTCCGCTGTTCCATATTAGGGTTCTATCTCGTAATAGGGAACTTTCATGTATATTTGCACGGAAGAAAAATGCTGTTCAATGAAAAAAATGAAGTTGCTTGGCTTGAATGAAACGTTAACGGCTGCCACAAACGTAAATAATTCACTCAATTGTATTTGCTATGGATTTGAATTTTAAGCATTGAACTAATATCCAGATTATTAAGACAAGTATCTAACGTTTTTCACTCATTAATACCGATGTCGTTTCAACCATTTTATTTCGATTACACTGATCTTGTTGATACATTATTTTTCCCCGCGCGTAAATGCTCCGTAGTTTAAAAATAAAAAGTTATCCGATCGGTAATTTAGCCAAATATCACGTTCTTTTGTTACAAGCGAAACTAAGTTCCTCCGCTATCTGAGAATTTACGAAGATTTCGAGAAGAGAGTACGAGCTTCATTCACACCTTCCCCTCGGAAACTTTTCGCGCGACGTACCGTGTAATTGCATTGTTGCACTCGGACGCACCATTTGGGACTGAAAGTTAACTCTGAAAAGACTTACCTAAAGCTTATTTCGAGAGGACATCTGGAGAGAGCGCGATTTCTAACTTTACTGTATACAAATACATCGTTCACTCCCGTTTCGTAGATCGGTGATACTTTGCATTTGTCCCATTCTTTAACACCGACAATGAGATAAATTATAATATTCCAACAATTCGTTAAGCTGATATCAACCTCTCGTTTAATGCCGGAATGTCAACTTCCTTGTCTGCAACTATAATTGTACGAGCTACATAATTGCAGTAATCAAAATGAGACCAGTCGTAGAAACAGGTTGAGGAACATTGCGGATATAATTGCTAATTGCTAATTGCATTTTACTTGCGTTGCCGATAATTGCACATTATACACGGTTGATATCGATAGAATACGAAGGTGCATTTTTAAGTATAAAGTTACATTTCACGTCGTTCCATATCAGATAGCACATGATGCATCACCTCTTCAGCAGGAAATTCCAAGAACTTTTTAATAACTTTATTTATTCTTGCACGATAGAAACATGACAAGTGATTACAAAATGTGCCGCTGGTAAAAACTGTAAAACGAATATTTACGAGTTGCAGACTTGCGTTACGCGGTTAAACGATTTTGATTTATCTCCCGATGGCGCGTCATGATTTATTCGTAGAGCTAAAGTCATTAAAAACGTTTTAAAGATTTCCTGAGGGAACTTCGAGTTTTACATATGGTATGCGATTACATAAAATGTTCAGGGCGTTCACTTACATTGCGGTAAAGTGAAAGGTCATACGTCACGTAACCCGTGTGCAAGAAAAAAGTGTATGTTTTACAGAAAGCTTTTCTGTACTTTCATGCCCGTCCTTGAATCACGAACAGGCTTGACCTTTTCGTTTTTCTTAAAGAGCGCTCGATCGCGATCCTCCTGAGGTTGCATTTCCATTAGCGTCCATTGGGCAAGATCCATTTTCGGAAAATTCACTTCGGGACGTTCGTGTTGGAAAGGAACATTTCTCAATGTTCGAAGTTGCTTAGTTTTGAAGCATACGTCCTTCCCATACTTCGTGCTGCATTCCCTCTTCTTGTTTCACTTTGCTGTTTTCGCTTCGCGCGATGAAACGGCGCATTAAACTTTTAACAACTGTTGATAGTATAAAGTTTGTAGAACATGGCTATACGAAAATATTAGTGTGGATCGTGGCTTATAACGTAAGAACTGTAAGCGTGGAAATTAAGTGGCATATTTATCTCTCCATAAGCGAGATTGCGTACGAACGTGTCTTTAAAGTTCTTTTTTGTATAATCCTTGTATAAGAAGTTTTTTAAGTACAATACAATCGCAATGCACGTCCGACAATTGTACATTAAACGATACAGAGGAAAGTCCCCTATTATGAGATAGCATTCTAATATGAGAGTTTTAAAATATAGTAATTAGTTAATTAATATAATTAATAAATAGCTTTTGAATAGCTCGTTTAAAAAAATTGCGTTTTAAACGAAAAATTCTCTAACATAGCACCTAGATTTGTTGATATAGAGGAAAGTCCTTTATTATGAGATAGGATTCTAATACGAGATAGTAGGTTTTCAACATCCAAATTTAATCGCAATCTTCTTTCGCGATTACACTGTCTAACAGTGAATTTTCCACTAAGCAGATCTCACTCCGAGGGCACTAAATTCATGGTGGAACCAACAGACGATGCCTATTAATTTAGTAGAAACCCCGCTGTCTCATATTGGGAGCCGCTCTCATAATACTTTCCTCAAAATTATTCGCGTTCAGTGGGCAAATCGTATCAATATCGACAGACCTGTGCATACAATTCAACGTACATGCATGGCATATATCGCAAACATACACGTGCAGTTAAATTTTGTCGCCTGCATTTCGTATTATAATTCGAGAGTACGCAAAACGTGGATGATTCACGAAAGTGTTAATAGAGCTTTGGCGCTACACGTGATTTTCGTGATTAAAGACCCGTGACGCATACAGTTAATATAAGCCTGCGGGTATTCCCGTAGTTCCCTTAAAGCGCATTTTGTGTGGCTGCCCTTTGTCAATAATATCGGTTTCAAGATTAGGCGTTTGTTCTCGAGACAGCGAGATACTCGTAGTCAAGGAAACATTTTATCTCACAATCAATTAAAGACCGTGGAGTGCGTTTGTGCTTCAGATTGCTTCCAGTAACAAACAAGAAATCTTGGGTTTTCCCGTGCTTCAGGGAAATTACGCTCCGAAGGGTTGTTAAATAAATAAGGAGACAAAGGGAAAAGTCTTTCAACGGTGCTTTTTATTTTTAATATTAAGAATTTAATAATGCTGTCTAAAATATATTACAAATCTTGCAGGAGATTCTGCTGAAAATAACACGAGATATAAGATTTATATATATAAATATATAATATTTATCCGTCTTTTGAAGTTTCTCTCACAGGAAGCTGTTTACATAATTTATACCTTCAATCAAAACTAAAATTAATTAAAAGTGTAAGTAAAAAGCTACACAAAACTGAACTGTTGCGTGATTTTAGAGAGAGCGTGTGTGATTTTAAAACAAACAAAAATATTCAGTATTTCTCTTCTCTCTTAATGAACATATTTCTACGTATGTTTAATCAAAAATTGGTAGTTATTGTTGTGACGATAGGACATTTATTTTCAAATTTTGAATATTTCCGCGCGTGACTTAATGACATTCTATACGAAAACTTCCCTGGTAAACGATCGTTCGTTATTCATCTTTGAAATAAATATGAATAAAGTTTAAATATCAAAGGGTATCGCACGAACTTATTACGAGCTGCAGACAATGGTAAAATTGATATACAAGATTAAATGGCGTGTAACATATGAACAAAATTAATGATTGACGGAAATTGCGCGACCCACGTTCTTTCGACTTTCTTTCCCTTGACTTTCTTGGCTTAACGTGAACGACGTAGGGATTCCTGTCCAAAGCACTGTGTCTTTTTCCATATCCACATCACGATCTGCCTGAAGCGGTACACGGGACTCTGAATAATAAATGCGAAAACTGCTGTTATCTAAAATCAATTTTTAAAAAGTCCGAACTTTAAGTCGTTCAGATAAGTTATCTTACAGGAAGTAATTTGTGAAAGAAAATAATTAAGTATAAATAATTTATGAGCAGAAATTTATATCTGGCGACGCGTTATTTAAATGTCGTGTAACATTTTTAGACTCTGTCTGCTTTCAGCAAACAGATGATTACAGACGAGAAAATAATCTTTGTTATTCTCGTGTTAGGTGCTGAGCAAAAGATAATTTTCCAGACACTAAAATGATCTTATTTTGCAGTTATATGATGATAAAAACTAAACGTTGTCTCTAATGAATTTATAGAACATCACACGATACGCGGGATATGTTTCCAGCTTATCTCAAGTTGGTGAGAAGGTTTAAGCTCGTTCTAGAAACGTTTTAATACACGCCAATATCTCTCGACATTTTTTTTTTTAACAAATCCGCAATTTTCTCGGGGCGTCGAATCGCATAATTGCTCTATGCATTCCAAGTAACTGTTTTGAATGTCCGCTCGAGGAATACCGATCGCGAGTGCTACCGGGGAAACTTTCACCCCTCAGGAAGACCACTTCGCTTCAATCTCAAACATTCGCCTCTCGTTTATTCTCACGAGCGCGGTGTCCGTAAGGCCAGTTAATGGCATCACAAGCATGTTTTCTCTCCCCGGTATCGGCCGTCATTTCTCCGGTAATGTCGGAGCTTTTCCACAGGATTCTTCCGCGAGCTTCGCGGGTAAGCTGCATCTAAAATAAGTGTGAGCCTAAGGCTGGTCTCAGAGGGGAAATGGCCTGCTCCTTTCTCTCTCTTTCTCTTTTTCTCTGAGGTCAATACGAGAAGTGACACTTCAGAGGTCAGGAAGAGCAAAGAGCCGGCTCGCCCTCCGTCCACCCTCTCTCCGCCCTATAAAGCCCTCGTCTCGTTTGTCTACCTCGGGCGGCAGGTGACCCAGTTCTGCCGGAACGTACGGCTCTCTAACGACTCGGTGGTACTCGAAAGGTATCGGCCTGGGGCGAGGATACCCGCGTGGATTCGACCCCGACAAATTCGCCCGACACGATCGCGACCGCCATTGTGACGCCGTATCACGATCGCGAGGCTTTTACGCTTACGCGATTTCGGCCGGGTAACACGCGACGGAGACATGACGCTCGTAAAAGGAGCCGTAACTTCGAGACGGTGACGCGTATGATGATCGATAACACATCTCTGGAATATTGAGAGCGTTATTAACGAGATATATGCAAGGAGATATGCAAGAAGAACGAGCTTTTATCATTTTAAATTTATAAAAAGATCTTTCATAATAACGCACAAAATCCGTCGCAGTGCTATCAAATTGGAACAGAATGTCTACTTTTGAATTTTTTACCAGAAAGATCTGGGAATTCTTAGGGAACTTTGTTAGCACTCGAAGAATTTTTTATTATAATTTTTTAAATATTTAAATGTCGGCATTTTCTTCACGCTAGTGTTTTTATGTTTTGTTTCTCGAAAATACATATACGAAGAAGCCAAATTTCTCGAAAGAGAGTCAAAATGTCATGCAATGTAAAGTGCCTATTTTATGAAAGTTTTCATCTCTTTTCAGTTTACTTTTTGAAGCTCTTAGACCGGTATTCATAGTCAGATCTTATATTTAAGACCGTCTTAAAGTTTATCTTAGGATGCTGTATGGAACATCGCATTGGCTAGGGAGTATCTAAAGGGGATCTTAAGACGATCTTAAATATAAGATCTGACTATGAATACCGCCCTTACGAAGGCGAATTAAATTTATTTTAAATATGCTCCCAGAAAAACGCTTTTATTTTATAACTGACTAGAAAAACTGCCATTTTCAATTGAATCTTGGTAGCTTAAATAATACTTTTGTGCGAATTTCGTATACTTTTTCCAATTCAGTAAATTGCGCGCTGAATATTTATCGGTCTTGAAAACGCAGCTTTTTGTTGGAACAGTAAATACGTACTTAAATCGGTTAATCGATTAAACTTTTCATGTAAACGAGCATTCTTTTTAATCGCTGTAAATAATTTATTGCGAAAAACATCAGCCTAGCGACGGCTGGAACTTGGACTTTACAATCCGTGGCAGGCGTCTTTGCTAATTCGACCACTGAGATTCTTATTTTAATTCTTAAACATTCAAAAATCTCTGAGGAATCCAAAAATTGCTTTTGATATTTGAAATATCCTGTTTAATCAATGTCTCAAATATTAAAAAGCAATTTTTAGATTCCTCGGGGATTTTTGAATCTTTAAGAATTAAAATAAGAACCTCTGTGGTCGAATTAGTACAGACGCCTGTCGCGGATTGCGGGGTCCAAGTTCGAGCCCTCGCTGGGCTCATGTCTTTGGCAATAAATTATGTACAGTGATTAAAAAGACTGCTCGTTAACACGAAGAGTTTAATCGATTTAAGTATGTAGATTTGCTGTTCCGACAAAAAGCTGCGTTTTAAAGACGATAAATATTCAGCGCGCAATTTACTGATTTTACCATTTCAACCGACTCAGTTCGCTAAGATGTTTCGGCGTTTAAGGGAATGCTGGAATGATTCTGCACTTTTTGCACCTTTCGCTCCTGTCAATTCATGAAAACATTTGTGTAATATGCAGATTGTGCGGCTTTTGCGTAAAGACCGACGGTGTTCCACTATTCAGACTAAATGAGAAAACAGCATGGTATCGTTGAAATTAAGTTTAGAAGCCTAACAAAAAATTTATTCGCTCGAACAAGTTGTAAGTTGCCTAACCTATAACTTATTCGAGTGAATAGATTTTTTGCTGGACTTTTAAACTTACGAATGACTTTTCTTATTCTATAAGTAATGACTGTAGTTAATTAATAACAAAATGGCGTCAAAATTGTCGTAAACTTAACAACAGCCAGAGAGGTGTTGTTAAATGAGCAAAGTCATTATAAGATATATAACCTACGATATTAAGACTACACTGTTATTACGGTACACATGTGATACATGTGATCGTGTATAAAAATTACAAATTATATGATAGTCGAGTTTACTAATATTATGTTGCAAAGTATAAACTAGTTTATTATAATTTACCCTTTTCCACTCTTGGGTTGATTTTACTGGTCCCCCAGAAGCATTAGTTTTTTTACAAAGTTTCTGCCATGATTCATCAATAATATTAGGTTTCGTAGCATCAAACTTATTTTCTCTAAATGCTTTATTTGCGCGAAGTTCTTCCAAATACAACTCGTATTACCTACGTGTAGTTTTAGCAGCACGTTTTTTTCTTTTCATTGTTATTATCCATCCTGAATAAAATACATATTATTTTCACACACACATACACACACGCACGCACGCACGTACATATATTATATGTATATGTGTGCGTATGCATTCTCTCTCTACATAATAATTACCTTTATATAATATAATAATGTATTGTCAATACTGAAAATATATAATTTTCATTACAGGTACTATAGTCTATCAGTACTGGTAATGTAGAAATAAAAACATATCTAGGTTAAACAGTTGTACTAATCCACTAAAAAAAGTCGTTACAGAGAGATGGTCATTCGTACTTTAACAACATGTGTACAGAATAGCTTTTTACAAATTGTCATTAAACAGTCGTTCACAAGAGAGTCGTTATCATAACAACATCGTTTAATAATGATTAAACAGAATAGGCCCCTTTAACCTAAATATGTTTTTATTTCTATATTACCAGTACTGAAAGGCTATAGTATGTGTAATGAAAATTATATATTATCAGTATTGACAATACATTTATTGAACTGCTTAATAATTTTATATTACATAGTATTGGGTCGGTCAAAAAGTTCGTGCGCTTTTTGCCTAAAATGAGAAGTCAGTTTTCTGGGCGCTTAGGAAAATTTATTCAATAATGTATTCCCCACTTCGTCCACCAAAGCAGCAATCAGGCTTGAATCCACTGTTGAAGGACGACCAGAGCGCGCTTTATCTTTCAAGCAAAAATCTCCTGAACGGAAGCGCGCAAACCATTTTTGCACTACGCGTTTTTTTAGGGCATCAGGTCCATACACTTCACAAATTTTATGAGCTGTTTGTGCAGCGTTAAGTCCTTCTTGGAAATGATAAAGCATAATATGTCGATAATGTTCAGAAATCTTCTCCATCTTCGAGCGAAGAGAATGGCGAAGATGACGCCAACCAATAGCAGAAAGATTGTTCTATATATATATAGTTTACAACAAATATGGCGGCGCTGGCGGAAAAGCGCGCGCTGTTTAAAAACAACAACGAAAGCCAAAAAGTGCACGAACTTTTTGACCGACCCAATACATAATTATATTATATAAAGGTAATTATTATGTAGAGAGTGTATACACATATATGTGTATATACATATATACGTACGTACGTATGTATACATATATGTGTGTGTGCGTGCATGGTGTGTGCGTGTGCGCGTGTGTGTGTGTGTGAGTGTGTGTGTTCGCGCCTGTGTGCATGTAGTAAAATAATATGTATTTCATACAGGATGGATATAAGGAAGAGAAGAAAAAACGTGCTGCTAAAAAACTACACGTATAGGCAATACGAATTGTATTAAAGAAGCAATTCGCATGTGTACCGTAATGACAGCATAGTTTCAATATTGTAGGTTGTATATCTTATAATGACTTTGTGCTCATTTAACAACACCCCTCTGGCTGTTGTTAAGTTTACGACAATTTTGACGCCATTTTGTCATTAATTAACAACAGTCATTACTTACAGAATAAAGAAAAGTCATTTGTTAACGAAAATTGTTTCGTAACAGCAATTTTTAAGACTTACAGAATAGGTCCCTAACAGTGTACTAATCTACTTAAAAAAGTCGTTGAGGAAAGATGGTCATTTGTACTTCAACATGTGTAATGAATAACTTTTTACAAATTGTCATTAAACAGTCGTTCATAAAAGAGTCGTTATCATAACAACATCGTTTAATAATGACTAATTACAGAATAGGCCCCTTAGTCCGAATAGTGGAACACCGTCGGTCTGTACGCAAAAGCCGCACAATTTGTATATCTCGCACAAATGTTTTCATGAACTGACAGTGCTCGACGTAAAAAGTGCAAAAGGTGCAGAATCACTCCAGCATCCCCTTAATGCGAATCCCAGCCGATTTCCGCTCGAGTCATTGTATCTCGAGCGGAGAGGAGATATTTTCCAGGGCTTCGGGGTAGAGATGGATGAATTATGGCATTTCGAGGCCGGTTCTCTCCCCTCGACGCGTATTATAAATACTTTGGAAAATAGATTTTCGTCTCGCACAAAAGGGAGATATCCCTTTGTAGCGAGGAAATAAAAGTTTCGATATCGCACAGCTGCGAGGACGTCACTGATGCCGGGGTTACCGTCGGCTTTTGTTGCAGGAATTCCTACTGGCGATCGACGTAACGTCCAGCGGCACGCCGGAAGAAAAACTGAAATGGGCGTTCCGTATGTACGACGTTGACGGCAACGGCGTTATCGATATGCAGGAAATGACGAAGATCGTCCAGGTACCGTAGCTCATGAATAATGCATGCGCTTTCGATTTATCTCTACTTAGTTGCACTCGACCGCAACTCTTCCGACGGGACACAGAATTTTTTATCACTTGACGTCAGTACTATCGGCATAGTTAATCAATTGGGGAAGGGAGGGAGTGATTCCCGATACGCCCAGCGCGATACGCTTACATTTGAAAACGCGCGACTCCCGTCGCGAGTTCATAATTTCGCGTTTCATCGTACACGTGACGCGTCACTGCATTTCCCTCGCGACGACTAGGAGAGACTTAACAATGCGCGCGGCGAGAACACAAGCGCGAATCGAAGTCGTTTCACCGATACACACGTCGGATCCCATTTTTCTCCGCGCGCCCGTAACACACGATATTCAACGTTCGTTCGTCACGAGATCACATAAATAATTATTCTCCGCTCGGTCGAATAAGTCGGCGCTGGTTTGCATAATTAACGCGCGATTGCACGGTAATAAATCAACACTGTTTTCCCGCGTCCGTCCACTGCGCCCCGGCGCTGTTTTTTTTTCCTCTCTCTCTTTTTATTTTACGACGCATTGAGCGGCGTGTGCAGCGAATACCGACGCGCTAATATTTCATGAACCCCCTTCGCGAGAGAGCGGAACGTCGGCGTAGCCGCGCGGCTATTCCACTCGACGGCCCCGCGCATTTCTCGCCGAACGCCAGAAGGCTTCGTTAAATACAGCTGTCGCGTCTCATTTTTAAATAAGTAATTAAAGTTGCTGTGCCGCTCTCGGTGACGTAGCGGCGGCGGGCGGTAGCCGAGACGAATTTTGTAACGCAACCTCCCGCATAATACTAAATCCCCTCGCAAAATTGCGAGGTCACATTCTCCACACGCGCGTATGAAAGCGCCCCATCTCCGATATTTAAATGGCATCCGGGACTTTTAGGATTTTAACGTTCGCTCGCCGTTGCATAAATGCACAATAAATTTGCGGTAGTGACCGTGGGCGCGCGATAAAGGAAATTCGAGGAATTAAAGAACGCGTAGCGCGAGGCACGGCCGACCGCAGCCGTAAAACATTTTCGTGGTCGAAACGTTGAATACTATTGTATGATTGTGTTGCCATCCCTCTAATATACAGGGTGAGTCGTAAGGCTGTCCCAACCTTTTACCATAAGAGGTGGTGAATTACCGATCGCAACTGTAGCCAACTCGGGAAAAAATTGATAAAATCTCGTTCTACATGTCTCAATCATGTAATATCTAATTATTTCTCGAGAAATGTAATTAGATATTACATGATTGAGACATGTAGAACGAGATTTAGTCTATTTTTTTCCGAATTGGCTACAGTTGCGGTCGGTTGTTCACCACCTCTTATGGTAAAAGGTTGGAACAGCCTTTACGACTCACCTTGTATATTAGATCCTATTATTTTTTTACAATTTATCACCTTCGATCCGGTGACGGCTTCTATTGCACCTATTGTATTATTTTAATTATTATTATTAATTCTTTTTGTCCTTTGGAGCCTTTTTCTCATTATTATTTGTAAAATACTTTCTTTTAATAGCGTGGAAAGTTACAGCTTCGCTCTCACGCGATTTACAAGACCGTGGCCCGTATTTATAGTCGTGATTCTGCTAAAAACACTCAGGTAAAACCAGTCTTGAGACATGATACTGTTCAATCGCTGAATCTTGAGGCTCAATTTCGTATTTGTTTGTAATCTCATTGTGATTCAATGGGGATTCTCAAAGGAAGTTTTAGAGAATAGTTTTTGGATTTCGTATCATTTAAGGTTTGAGTCGGGACAAATTGCGTGTCGCCACATTAATCGATGTTTTGACTCTCAAGACGAATTTCAGGCGAGTAATCGATCCCCTTTTCAGCTGAACACAGTTTCGTTGATCTTTAATCAAAATGTAACCATTGAACCTTCCGTATCTCAAGACATAAAACTCCAATCCGAGCATCTCGCCTGATACACTCTTGAAACGGGAATTGAGAGAGGACTAGAAATGCGGGGCCTATGTCAGTTTTTTTAACCGCGCAATTTTAATCGCGGCAAATCACGAAAGTAGTCGTTGCCGAACATCTAGATCTGTTCTAAAGATACGGGCTGATCTAATAATACCTTAAACTTGCCGCGAATACATTTTCGGGAGAACTTGAAATTGTTATGCGGAATAAAACCCGAAAATTAGGGCATGAAGATAAAATCGCGGTGGAGAAGCTAATTATCACATTATACTTGGGTATTAAATCCGAGCAAATAGGGAAACTCGCTCGTATGCTAACTGAGCGCGGAAAATCATGATAAAAATGCGACGATGTACTTCACAGAAGTATTATTACATCATAAACTTTATACATTTTAACGCAGCTTTTCGTAATTTTTTTTTGTCGAATCTATTCTCATGAAGTAGACATGTTTATGCAAATTCCTTTTATTCTGCGATAATGCAGATATAATTAACAAATTTATGCGCAACGAAATGTGGAATAGAATACTTAGTGAAAGTTGTATAACAGAATAGCAATTATTAACGCGATCCTTTGTCATATAAAAGTAAGATGTGTATTATGATTATTGGAATAACTATTGATACTTTACATTTGATCCGATTTAATTACTATCCATTTGATTAATCTGTGTTTAATTGCTCTTTAATTATTCTCTAGTAACGAATTTTAATTAATATTAAAACGCCATCTATATATATATAAATATTAATATCATATATAAGTTTTAATATTAAATATTGATACTGTAATATTTTCATTAGATAATTATGCTGAATTGACCCTTCAGAGATTATGAATGCGAGATACGCCAAAGAATTTTCTTTTACAAGATTATACATACAGGGTGTCTGATGCAAAAGTAGCCACTTTGCAAATAGCGG
>NW_011967097.1:209132-223368 GCF_000949405.1 Vollenhovia emeryi
GAGTCCGGCCTACCGTCTCCTGCATCCTCATTCGCTCAAACGTATAAATTTCTTTGTCGGTAACTATTGTTACTTTGTACCTCGGTACATGATATTTCTCCTTAGTTTAACCCAATCTACCGCTATTTGCAAAGTGGCTACTTTTGCATCAGACACCCTGTATACGTATTCTCATAGAAATCTTTTCACTTCTGATAAAAGCCGACACCGATCACTTATCATCGTGAAAATGATAATTTCTCTAATTTTCAAATGACGGAGAAAATCGTCCTGAAAGAGATTAAGGCGCTTTAATTATCGGCAAAAAGTTTCGCTCGGGGTGAAAAAGGAAAGATCTTTACGTCTTCCTTTAAGATACGTTATCGCTTTCGTTAAAAAGCTCATCGAGCCGCCTAGTCGCGTCCGTTAGGATACTCATCTCCACGCTATTAGAAGTTTGGAACTTCCGCGACGCCACTTCCACGGGAATTTCGGGGTTCAATGAAAATTAACGCTGGAATGTTTGGCGAAACTCCCGCGCATCCATGTTTAACACTTAACCTGTGAACATCTACATCGCGAAACGCGCGTTCCTGTAACTCAATTGACCCTACATTCCATTGTCGAAACTCCGCGTATCCCAACAGTTGTTGCCGATATCTCCACGGGTAAAGCGCTGTTGTATAAAAAAATACTGCCGTTTCGTCAAATTATAAAGCGATGTATCCGCGGAAGAAACATTTGGTACATTTATTCTTAGATAGAATTGGAAATGAAGTAGATAAAAATATTTTTACAAGGCAATATTTTACACTGAGCATAGAAAAATATAATTTCGTTATATGAAAGTAACAGAAGTTATTGTAATTATTTATTATTACAGTTTATATAGTAAATATAAACTGTAATAATAAATAATTACGGGGAGAACTTAAAATTTATCCTGCAAATCATATAATCGTGGGACGACGTGACATTTCGAAGAACCTCATGAGAGTTTTTTGAAATTTTACCATACGTTTACTAGTAGAATGTAAACAATGGCTGCACGGAGAAAGAAATAGTTGATATTACTAAATATGTTTAGTTAACAGTATTTCTTTAATTCAAATATATATGTTTTTTAATTAAACATACATAATTTATTCAAATATATATATTTTTGATTAACAAATGTTTACGTGAACTAAAAAATATTTGTTTGACAGCCCGTGCCTGCAGCATATAGTTGAATCAAGAAATATTTTCTTGTCTCAACAGTTTTTTCTCAGTATAATAAAATATGCGGTAAAATTTCAAAAAAACTTCCATAAAGTTATTCAAAATGCCTCGTTGTCCCACGAATACATGATTTTCAGGCTAAATTTTGAGAGAAAATTCTCTCCGTGTAGTTTGAAGATTGATTTATAGCCTTCTGAATAATTTTATACTGTGCAGGGAAAACTAAAAGAGGATTAATTTTGTTTAAATAATTGTGTTTCGCCGGTAAGTCTGCCAATGCGTTCGCGATAAAATTAATCTGCTTTATCTCACGTCTAGCTGCTGAGTGGGAAAATAATAAATTTCGCGCATTTATCTCTGTCCGGACGGTTTACAGTGGACTAATCGGAAAAAGTACGAAAAGGAGATTCTAAATAAAGAATCACTGGTGCGCTTTAGTGGCTCTCAAAAAAAGTATCGGTGCGATAAATTATATTTTTGGGGCAACACGATTTATCACTTAGTCGAGCTTTGCTCGACCGTGAACGCAACGTGCATAAGAAAAATGGGTATACGTGTGCCGCGCATGATTTAATTTTGAACTTATCAATTTCCCGATCAACTGTAAATGCATTATGACACGACAAAGAGAATTTTTTTGCGCTGTCGAAAGACAGCTTCACGGTCGATATTTTAATAAAATTCGTATAAACCTATTTGACCAGTTTTTTTTATAAGACAAGCTTCAAAATATAATACTTAAAAAATTTTTACGCGAAGTCACAAACGACACCACATGAATGAATTAAGTGATACACATGTAAAATTGTTACGCGTGCATGTTTTGTTACGCTAATAATTTTTCCATAAATTATATATGTTCTTCATTGAAACGCGGTATGCTTTTTATTATGGGAAGAAATTGCTGAAGTAATAAATAGCCGTATACCCGAAACGTTTTATAGTTCGGCACCTATGTATATATACTTAGAACGAAAGAAGCTACGCTCACCGGCGGTCCATTGAATGCTCATTAATCAGGTGCGGTTTTTTGTATGGCTGAGTCGCGTAACCTTCCGATCTTGATGGATTTAGAACAGACTCTTGTCTGAAAAAGAAGTGACACGAGGCTTGTTCGTGGTTTTCGTGATTTACGATTTTATGGCGTTTATAATGCATATATGCAAACGATCGCATCTTTGCTCAAACTACCTTTATTACACTTTCTTAGGGGAAAAAAAACTTTTAATCAGAAAACTAAAGCAGTATACAAGCGCGTCGATTTCTTAAAATGTTTTTGTATTTCTCGTTAAAGTATTTAATATTAACTCAAATATTGTTCGTATGTATATTAATAGCTTTCTCTTACTAAAGCGAACGGCAGGCGATACCATTTTTCCTACTGCTTACCAGAACCAATAAAGATGCAGAGTTTTAGATCAGGTGACCCGAAGCTAAATCCTGATTGGCTCTCGTAAGCAGTACAGTAGGAAAAATAGTATCGTGTGCCGTTGGCTCAAGTCTCAAGGGATATGCCGCGTGTCCCAGGAGGAAAGGTCAATATTCTGGGAGGTGATAGTATCGGTCATTTTAAGCCAAAATGTTCATACGGATATATGTCCCATTCCCCACTGTTTCCGAGATAGAGCACATTTTGTTGACGTCCTCGTTCGGATGAAACCTGAACACTGGGAAGCGTTCCACTTTCGCGCAACGTATTGAAAACCTTGGAAAACTTAACGATTCGGAATTCTGCGTGTAGGAAAGCGAGTCGACGGTATTCTTCAACAGCAGCAGTAGCGCCACCGTCACAGAAACCGTAAACATACAGCATATCTGCGTATTCGACATTTGTGAATACGCGAGGCATTTTGAACGTTTCTACAATGTTATCGGCGCAACAGTCAACAGACGTACATATAAGAGTAGATTCCCGCAGACGTTGGTGAGGTTGGACGAAGGGCGAAGTGTACGCACGAGACATTCAAGTAGAGTCCCTGTAGTAAGAGCACAGTATAACCAGTATGGGCACTCGCTCTTTTGTTTCACCTTCGCGCCGATCCGTACTGCGCATCCGACATGTTTTTATTCTGACCAATCACAGGATTTTTGTACGTGTGTTAGTGCATAGTCGGTGTGACACTGAAAAATTCGCAGTGTTGACGAATAACGCGTAAATACTTTCATACGTTGGAGCAAGTAATTACATTAATTACTTTTATTAAAACAATTTTTTCATAGGCCATTTTCATTTACAATAAATAATGTATGCCAGTTCGTATGGGCCTTTCCTGGATACGATCCTGAAAAGGGCCCAGGCACTTTTAGCCGTTGATACACTGTTGGCGCGAATAAAAACATGGCGGAAAATTGAGAACGCCCAGATCAAAGGTGCCGACAGAGAGTGCAACTACTGGTTATACTGTGCTTGTCCCTGTAGTAAGAGTCTGGCAAGAAATATTCTCCGTTTGATTGGTTTGACGCAAAATGGCGGAACCAATAAGGTGTCTCGAATCTGAACTCTGAACGCGGGATTATTATTATTATTATTATTTGGTTACCTTTGGTCTGTTCGTTATCGCTGCATTACTGCACTAGTGCAATTAACTAACTGCACTAGTGCAGTAATGCAGCGATAACGAACAGACCAGACGCCATTTTGCGTCAACCCTTGCCAGACTCTTACTACAGGGACTCTACATTCAAGTAGCTCTATCTCGGAAACAGTGGGGAATGGGACGTATGTTCGTATGAAATTTTTTGCTTAAAATGACCGATACTATCACCTCCCAGAATATTGACCTTTCACCCTGGGACACCCTGTATAAACGTACACGTTCGCGTTGTGTCATAATTGAAATCGATACAGCCCCTGTTTAACGAAAGTTACTACACGTACAGTTACACGTACAAAACTTGTCTGATGTATTACGCGAGGAGGTAAGTAAACCAAAGTGGTAAACTAAAGCTGCATTAATCTTGTTGCATCAGCTTAACAATTCTTTGTGCGAGTAGAATCGCACTAATATCATTAATTCGTTGTAAAAAGGTGCCGCATAAATCTACTTTCTTCAAATCGCATTGCATTCTGAGATCTTTCACGAATGTCAATTGGAAACGCATCAATGCCTTGGAACGGGGATGATTGATATCATTTCGCGAATTGAAAGCAGAAGAGCGCACGTTTCCTCTTTGAAATCGCCGGGAAACGACATCGATCGTCCTCCGTACTCCGAGACGTTAATGCCAGAACTACGTATTTCGTATGTCGGACGCGACTAGGTTTTCCAGATGCGCGAGCGGAGAGACGGCGGGCGGGGCGCGCCGAGAGATTCTAACGTGAATACCACGGCGGAGAAACAAAGTTGTTCCTTCTGTTCCCAGGCGATATACGACATGCTCGGCGCGTGTTCGAGCAATCGGCCGGCGGACAGCGCGGAGGAGAGGGCGAAGAACATATTCGCGAAGATGGACGAGAACAACGACGGGCAGCTGACGCAGGACGAATTCCTCAAGGGCTGCCTCCAGGACGAGGAGCTGTCGAAGATGCTCGCTCCTTAATCCCGACGTCGCCGCACCTCCGGACGAGTCGTCGACGAGCGATCGTAAAGGACAACCACGACCCACACCGACTCCCTCAGAGAACTCGACGGAAACGTCAAGGCCGCCGGCGCAACAATAAGGCCACCACCGAAACGGACACTCGCCAACACACACGCAGCATCGTTTACACGCGACGCGTATCAACGACAATTTCCTATTAACTATGACGTACGCTATTAATGGTGGCGTTCCGATAACGAGGCCGTCGCTCGTGCCCGACGAGGAGGGCATAGAGCCGTGATAACGGAGGATGATCGAGAACGATAGATAAAAGGGGAGAAGCCGGCGATTCAAACTCGAGTCGCTGTCGATCCTCGGCGAGAGCGAGATCTCCCGGAAAGAGAAAAGACTTTTCTCTCCAGAAAGAGGGAGAGAGACAGAGAGAGAGAGAGATAATCGCAGCGACGCATCGCACGCCCAGATTCTCGCACGGTTGACCGCGGGACCGCAGCCAACGGTGGTGTACGATCGGTGGAAAAGAAGGTCTCGCGAAACGTGGGAAACGTTGAGAGAGTGTGGTGACATCGTCGTCGACGAACGGAGGGGTGGGATCTAATTGGCTCGTGGAAGTCCTCGTCCGTTTCGCGAGCTCGCCACGTCGACGACCGCACAGCGGATTCCGCCTCGCTCGGATTCAGTCGTCCGGATTCAGGAACGTCCTTCGGAGTGCGGTGACGGAATTAACGCCGGCGAACAGAGACCCTTCCGTCCTCATCAGAGGACAGAGGGGAGGCAGGTGACGACGTCGGCCGACGAGGACCGCGCGGCGGCTCCCGAAGCCCGCGATTTCGCTCAACTGATCCCGGACAAAACGACTCGCTGTCCCTTTTCCGGATTACGGTCCCGGTCTAATGACACACTCGGCGGAGACCGGAAACCCCGCGAATCCTCTGATGCGCTTCAGGAGTCGTTGAGACTTTGCACGCAGCTCCGCTGCAGGTTTGCTTGTCGCGGACGCGACCTCGAAGGTGCTGGCAGTTGGCACACGCTGGGGGTCTAACTTCATTCTGGATCTTATCGATAACTCGGAGGAGATTCGCGTTGTTCTGTTTTTCCCCCCTCTTTTTTTGTTTGCGAACGCTTTCGCCTCGTAGTAGAAATAAAATTCAAGCTCGTCAAGATTTCTTCGCGCATCGCAGACTGCTTGATTCGTGCGGGTACTCAAAGTGTATACTGGCACGCCCTTACGCGCATAAATTACAAACGAATCTCAAATGTAAATAGGTCTTGAATTTACGTAATTCCGAAACCGACTGCAGTTAGATGCGATCCGATTTGAGCCCCGCGAATTCTTTTCTTTCCCGGAAACTCGGGTCTTCGCACAAAGACAGCTTTTTTCTAATTCACCGTAAGTACGTTAGAACAGCTCAAAGCCGACTGTGATTTCAATCTCGTGTAAGCTACTTGTTTATCGTCACTTTAATCTCCATTCCATTACTCATTCTCCGCAAGACCCGCTTGATTAGATCACGTCGCGGGAGTCACGAGGAGTTTACTCGTAATCCCAGTCGTACGCGAGTTCTAAATAAGATAAGAAACGCATGGCGCATCGGAGGATTCGCGATCGGGATCGAAGGGGGCCGATCAGGGTCTCTCGGCGCGATCGCGCGGGCCCGAGATCGCGCGCGGCGGAGGTGAGGAAGCCTCGCGCGAGCGTTAACGAATCGCGCGGACTCGAGATCGCGGGAGCGGAATTTCACGCCGAGACGGAAGCGAGGACGCCTCGCGGCATTAACGATCGCGCGGAGAGACGCGTGCCCCTCGCGGCGTGCGTCCCCCTTTTCTCGGGCCTGCCGCGGTCGGCCGATCGATGCAAGCCGCGTGTCCGAAGATCGGAGACGTGCGATGCACGGGGAGGTAGAGGGGGGGGGGAGGGGGGCAAGAGATGCTACGGCCGCCGTCCGCGTTGCGACGAGCGGTGTTACGTGGTGACACAACGAATTGCGAATTACGAGGTAATGTCGACTAGATAGGGGAAAGGGGGGAGGGGGAATAATATCGCTTAAGGGGGTGACACAACGTTAATTTTATACCCGGCTTGCCGCGGCAGCTCCGGCTTGCCGCAAGCTCGTCGACCAGCACGCGCGTCATCCCTCTCGCCGAGAAATCGATACCGTACCCCTTCGCGTGCTATTACGGCGTGCGGCGGATGCGGAGAGTAAGCACCTGCAGCTCTACGTATTATCGTGTTCGCCAGAGATCCACCGGACGTCCGTCGCGCGTCCGGATTAGGGGGCAGAGGAGGAGGAGGGGAGGGGGGCGAGCCGCGCGGAAGACGATAAATGCGGATATCAATTTCCGGATAGCCGAACTTTCCGCGCGAGCCCGCCTCGCGAACTCCACTATGCATCGCGCGTTCTTTTCTTCTTTATTTCCCCGCTATTGTGTTCTCTTCGGGTACATAGAGAGGCCTGTGTCGACGATGCTAGAACTTGGAAACCAAGTTCTAGTATCGTCGACACGGGCCTTAACTGAACCTTCGATATGTACTGCCGCGAGAAATTCGTAGACAAGTCCCGATGACGATGATCATCGGCAGATAAGGATAACGGTGTCTAGATGTACGCAGGGTGTATCTTAATTGGTGTCCCGGGTGCGCATTTCCGTCCAAGCATTTAATAAAGTCCGTGTATAAACGGGTATAGAAATGCCTGGTTTTTCTGGAACTGGGGAAAATTTTTATCGTTTAAGGGGACGCCGGGAGCGATTCTGCACTCTTTGCGCCTTTTCCTCCCAGGACTGTCGACTCACGAAAACGTTTGCGTAATATACAAATTGTGCGGCTTTTGCGTACAGACCGACGGTGTTCCGCTATTAGGACTAAATGAGAAAACAGCATGGTATCATTGAAATTAAGTTTAGAAGCCTGACAAAAAATCTATTCGCTCTGAAAAGTTATAGGTTAGGTAACTTACAACTTATTCGAGCGAGTAGATCTTCTTGTCAGGCTTCTAAACTTAATATTAATGATACCATGCTGTTCTCTGATGCAGTCCGACTAGTGGAACACCGTCGGTGTAATATACAAATAATATGGCTATTGTGTACAGACCGACAGTGTCCCACTATTCGGACTAAATGAGAAAACAGCATGGTATCATTGAAATTAAGTTTAGAAGCCTAACAAAAAATCGAGTCACTCGGAAAAATTATAGGTAACCTAAAATTTGTACGTTACACAAATGTTTTCGTGAATTGACAGTCCTAGACGCGAAAAGTGCAAAAGGTGCAGAATCACTCCAGCATCCCCTTAGCGTTATGAAACAATTAATAAACAATTCAACGGAACAGGTGATGCAATTAAACACGACAGAGTTTAACGGAAAGAATTGGAAGCGCCAGTTTACTAAAGGTCGAAGTTACTAAAAGTTTTCCGAGCTCTTTGAGAAAACCTTGAGCAACTTCTCCAAAGCGTTTCGAGACTTAAAAATATTCGCGCTTAAAAATATGGACGTTTCTTTAACGCTTGGTCGATGAGACTGCGCCCCTGGGATGTTTTACACCAACTGAAACGCATCCTGTGCATCGCTGATTAACTTTAATCTGATGCTAAGTTGCTTTTCGGGACAGAAATAAGAGTGGGACAAGGAGTAAATTAAGCCGCAGCTCAAATTAACCGGCGAAGTCGAGCAAATCGACTCTTGTAATTATCGTACTCCGAATGCATTAATTCGCTTTTACTACGAGATTCGCAGCGGTATTTCGGGCGTTATTGCGGGCGGGACGTTACGAGCCTTTTTTCTCGTTACATCGCAATTACACGGCGCGGAGAGAGAAAGGAATAATTAACCCCACTCGCCACCCTAATCGATACGAAGGGAATCGACCTTGTGACCGCGCAACGAGGCGGTTCGTTTAAATCCATTCGACCGCGTGCTCGTCGACGGCCCCGACATCTTCCATTACGAAGGCATCAGCGTCTTCTTTTCTCCGTTTTTTTTCCCCCTCATATTTCCACGTAGCATGCACCGAGATACGTGTGCCCGCGAGGAACACAATGTGCACCGAGGTCAACGTGCTTCGCGCGCGTGTATTTTAAGATTTATGAACAAGCGTCACACGTGCATCGGATACGCAACGTCGTACGTGACGTTCCTCCGCACGGCAGATAAGTCGAGGAGCTCGCAGCACGTGCGAAAACGGACGAATCGGTCGTTTGCCATCGAGAATCCTGTGCCTGGCGCCGAGTCGGTGAGGTAAGTCATCGCCATGTAATTGCATTTTGTCCCGATGGAACGATCCCGCTGGATAAAATTATTTCGCTACTAATTTTTCAGAGCTTACAACTTTAATGCCGCGTTCGAACGTGTTGTCTCGCGCCGAGGGTGAAAACCCTCGGCGCCTTGGGTACATCTCGAACGTTATTTGCGAGCGATTTCCTCTTATTGAAATAGGAAAGAGGGATTTTTAAGGTGGAGGTAAAATATTTTCTCGGTCTTACCGAGCGATCTATCGTCCTTTAATGACAGCTCGAAAGTTTCTGCGAACGCGCCTCGCGATGCCTTGCCGTAATGCACAGAATTAACGACGCACGCTGTGTGCACTTTAGACATGATCGATTCCAAATGAGATGAATGATCATTAAGCCCGCGGTGCAGCCACGGTATATCTCGGTCTTGATTTATCCCTTCGCGTATGCCGCTGTGAACGCTCCGCTGCACTGCTGATATCACATACGTTACAGATTGCACTGTAATTGCTTGGTTATCCGTTTCCGATAGTTCCGCAATATTTCTCGCGGTTCGCGCGGTAATTTGCGGCGTCGGAGTCTTTATTTTCGCTACAATGACTAATCCTGCGCGCAAATTCCTGGAGAAATAAGATGTCCTTCGACTCTCAGTGTCTCTTCATAGACGAAGCGACTTGTATTCATCTTGAGTTGCGTATTTAGCGACGAAGAATAAAAGTATTCGCGTTCAAATCTAACCCTTTCAAGCATTTTTCCTTTCAGCCGATTTTTCTGAAAGTTAATACCTAAAGGGGTTTTTTTGTGGGTCGCTGGTTACGAGTCTGGTGTCAGAATTATGAAATTTAAATGCAGATTTTCAGGCGCCACGTTGGATCCGCCGTTATGAATTTTATAAATCTGACCCCATATGTGTAATCAGCAACCTGGAAACCTTACGAGTTCCAGATAAATCGATTGCATTTTTCGCAATTTTAACTATATTGGATCCGCCATCTTGGATCTCGACTTCAGATTAGAAATCAGTGATCTCAAAACCTCCCAGATTCTTAGTTTCCGAATGTCGTTTACAGGAGTAACTTCTTGACTACAGAATGTCTTGTAGAAAACAAAATTGTTCAATTAAAACTTTAACTTCGAGCTGCTATACTGAGTCAGTCGTCGATAATTGTAGAATTTCGACTTCAAAATCAGGATTGGCAAACCACAAACCTTCTAGACAAGAAGTAGTGAAGACACCGGAGTGAAAGACGTGTTGGCTTTTTTATCTCCGGGAGGTGTAACATATGTCACACCGTGCTTCAAAGTGTTAACAGACAAAAGGGTGTATGTTTAAAAATTTCTAAGAGAGGGGGGAGGGACTAAAAAATTCATTTCTTTTTCGAGGGAGAGAAATTGCTCTTGGGAACAAATTAGACGAGTATCGAGTAAAATATCAAGTGGACGCAAGTGGATTGAAATTTAGACCGAAACGATATAGGTCTTCGTGTTTAACTTAAATTAATCAGCAGGCCTTACTCCCTAGGCCATTCCGAAACACATACATGCCGCAACTCTCGCAGGCTTGTGTCGGGTAAGGGAGCCGACACGTAGGTACGTGTGCCGCGGGCTTTAAAGAGAATCGATCAGACAGCCGGGCGTAATAAGAGACGGGTCGACTTGAGGAAGGCCAACGATAATTTTCGCACGGCACAGTCAACTCCGAGCACTTTCTCTGCCGTGTAACATCGCGCGCGGCGCGATAAATTCCCACGTGGGAAGTCGCACTTAATCGCGCCTCGGACACATTGTGATCCGCGTGGATTTCTGGTCAACTAGGAGGACAAAAGTGCGCTGCACTTGTGCTCGCAGGTTCTTCGCGAGCGAGTCTTCTAATCGGCCGACCGATCGTGTGCTGACGCAAAACGGATGAATGTAACTGGGTGATGATTCGGACGGAAATTAGTTTTCGGATTTTACGCGAAGCAGCTGTAATTATTAGACATTAATAAGTAGTAAGAGTTACAAGGAGAGTCTCGAGGTAACACAGAAATGTAAGCGATTTAGCGGCCGAAATGGTAGGGGAAAAGTATTCCAAAATCAAAACGTGCGCGCGATTCGGTTCTCGTTGTGGATTATAAATTATTATGCTGAGATAATTGTAGTTGTCCGACGAGGTGGGTCCCTTTCGACAAAATTGTTTCGCTAATAATTTTGGCGAAACGTGTTTTAGAGCTTATAATTTAATCTTACGTTTTGAACGCGTTAGAATTAATATTAGAGGTAATTATTCTCCCAACGTAATAATTTATGACTTGCGCGCGAATCTGATTCGGATTCGTTCATGAAATAGGTACCTATTAATCCGATTAGCATCCGGAGGTACAATATTCTCTGTGCAATTGTTAGGACACTCTGTATATTTGTATATTACCTCGTAAGATGAATCAAATTGATGAATAATCACTGTGGAAGTAATGTCGAATTAAATCATAGTCGTGAACACCGATAAATATATTGAATGTTGGATATAAAATAAAATAAGAGACTCGCGGCGCGAGTGAAGTTATAAAATGCAATTGTATAAACAATTGTTTCCTGTCGGTCAAGAAATTATAAGATAAATGAATTATAAGAAATATTATTGAAATCAGTCGACGCGCGCGGATGGCAGAGAGAGAGAGAGAGAGAGAAAGAGAGAGAGAGAGAGAGAGAGAGAGAGAGAGAGAGAGAGAGAGAGAGAGAGATGAAGGAGCTTTTAATTAAAATTCCAATTCATCCTTCGGTGTCGTTCGCCTACAATTATTAAAAACGGGTAGAGGAAGACCAGAGAAATCCGTAATCGCGATCAAAACGGGCGAGTGTCATTGTTGAAAAATTTTGCATCGCGTTAAACTACGGAGTGCTTGTGATATCGATTCGGATTAGATCCGTTAATTGAGATGGATATTCTACTACGTAACGTGCTTGGGTGAACGGAATACATTCGAGAATCCTGTGTCCTTTACGGGTTCGCAAGGAACGGCGCGGGAACTTTAGCAATCTACGTAGAATTATAATGAACGTCTTGAAGATGATAGAGTTGCAGCTTGTGCGTCTTATAAAGATCTCTTTATAACTAAGCGATCGGTAGAGATTTAATAGAACGAGATCTCTCTGGCAAGTTTGCACTGGAGGACTACAGTCGCGATTTAGCAGAATTTCATTTTGCGCATCGGCAAAATGCGTTCGTTAAAATCCGGAAAACCGCCTTCAAATACTGTATTTATGAATACAGTACTATCGGAATATGTTCTTTTGCGCCCACGATCTTTTCTACAAACTAGCGCCTCCTGTCCGTAAATTATTAGAGTACGTTTTTAATTATTACCAGTGCTTGCTTTAAATCCCGAGTGTAGAGAGTCAAGTACTTCGGGGACTTGTCAGGAGCGCGACGTAAACGTGCGACGGTTTAGAAATTCTTAAAGTGTTATACGCCTGCCATTGCAATATACTGTTCGTTGTGTAGTTATTTGGTGGATAGTTTATGAATACCGTTAACGGGAGAAAGAGAGAGAGAGAGAGAGAGATCTGGTATAACAAGGAGAATAGTTGATCAGTGACGTAAGGATATCATACCGTTTAGAAGCGAGAGTTATCCGTACTACGATTAACGGACGGATCGACCTTAAATTGGCGACCAAAAACCTAATGAATTCGCCAGTGGTGGTGTTAAAATTAATTAATTGTACCAAAAATTAAACTACGTATTAAGATTAATCGACGGAACCAATCAATTAGGCTCGTACCTATATTAACGGACGGTATCAATTTCAATCAATGGTACTAACGTAGCACCAAAATAGATTGGCAGTACCGAAGCGGATTGATACCGGAATCTATCGGCTTTACGGTCTATTTTAACTCGCGCGAAACCGGCGCGCCGAAACGGAAGGGGCCCCGCCTTCTTTTCCGTATTAATTAACGAAGAACAACGATAAGCGGACCACAATGTGTTACCGGCACGTATTGCTCCCGAAAATCGCGTCGCGCAGCGGAGACCGCGATCCTTTCCTCAAATTTACTCTACAACGGACGCGATACGCCTAAGGTCCGGTTTCACCAGCGTTGTTTAATCTTTCCAACTGTAACTTTAGAAAGAGACAAACCTGAATTAAACTAATTAAAGTTAAGCGACGTTCGGTGAAACCGGGCCTAAGCCGCAACGCAAGAAATCGACCAATCACAGTCAAGTATGAGAAGAACGCTCGACTGTCGCTGGCCGATCTCTTGCGTCTCGGCTTAGTGTCTTGCGTTTTGCGTCCCTCGCAGAATAAACCTTACTTTCCTGCGGCGGGGTACGCAGATGAGGTCTCGCGTAAGAACGGAACAGATTCACACTTCCGTGCGTCGCGTCTGGAGAACTGGTCGTGATAATCGTTAGGGAAGATACGTTCGCCGAAGAAAAAATGTTCGCTACCGTAGCTAATCGTGGCTTGCCAAGAATGTTTTGCTGCCACAACTACAAACTTCTAAACCGCGGCAAACGGTTTGCTGTCGCACCTAATACAATAGGCGCGGTAGCAAAGTGCTTAGCTGTCACAGCTAAATATAAAGCCTATCGCGCAATAGGAAAGCGCAGGCAATAGGAATAGGGAATAACGCGGGCAACAGAAATAACTGAATTCCAACATTACCAGAAACCGCGTATCGGCGCACAATGGAATATGGAATAGGCAATAGGAACAGAATTCCCGACGCGTTGGATTTCCGTTCCCTGTTCCCTGACCTACACGGAAAAAACAATATAGCTGCTGTAGCTAAAACTTAGCAAAATAGGGACAGCTAATATTTTAGTTGTGATAGCTCAATATTTTGCTACTGTGCCTATTGTATTAGGTGCGACAGCAAACGGTTTGCTGTCGTAGCAAAATATTGAGCTATCACAACTAAAAATATTAGCTGTCCCTCACGGAAAAAAAAGATTTGCTATGACAATCAAAAACCCTGCTAGTCTAGCAAATTTACCGCCGTAATATACGGACAGCCAGTTTGCTATGTTGCAGTAATCAAATCGCAAAGCTGCATAGGATTAGTAATTATATCTAATAAAATTTGATGTTACAGCACGGTAGATTTGTTAGTAGGGCAAAGATGATTCTTTACTACAACCAATGGAAAAAATAGCTTGGTACATGTAACTAATTTTTTTGCTGTTACATAAAAGAAAATTAGGTGCATTAATAAATCCTATTATAGCAAAATTATTAGTTACGCCAACAATTAAAATTAGGTAAAGTAATGCTCATT
>NW_011967097.1:223872-232396 GCF_000949405.1 Vollenhovia emeryi
TTTGTTAGTAGGGCAAAGATGATTCTTTACTACAACCAATGGAAAAAATAGCTTGGTACATGTAACTAATTTTTTTGCTGTTACATAAAAGAAAATTAGGTGCATTAATAAATCCTATTATAGCAAAATTATTAGTTACGCCAACAATTAAAATTAGGTAAAGTAATGCTCATTAAAACATTTACTCTACAATTATTATTGTGGCGATCGCAATATGCGATACTTGCCCTGGCTTCCACGCCTCCCTTTATACCCTACGAGACTGAATTTTGATTCCGAGTTTTTGGCCGACACCATGCGCGGCCTAGCGGCGGTCGGCGAACTACTCAGAGGCTGGCGCTAGCTACGTCTCGCACTTAGCGAAAATGATTTGTTGCAGTAACTAAGATAATTTCAGCAAAAATCGATTTGTTTTATGAATAAAGTAACGATTGCTCTTACACACGACTTCTTTGCTGCATTAGCAAATTTACTTCTTTAAAACGTTTAATTTTGTTCAGCAAACTATAGATTTGCTGAATCAACTAAATCAGTTTTTTCCGTGCTATTTTGCTAAGTTTTAGCTACAGCAGCTACATTGTTCTTTCCGTGCACCTGACCAATCACAGTTGAGACCGGGACAGGCACGTGGTTTCGAAAAGCAGATGATTGGACAGCCCTCTCGTTGCCAACGAATCATTGTGTCCCGGCATCACATAGGTTTCTAATTCCGTATTTCCATCCCTTATTCCTAGTGCCTGCCTATTGCGCGATGGGCTTTTCAGCTGTCCATATTTTACAACTGAAATTTAGTTGCCGCGCGCAGCTTTTAGCTACGGCAGCCACATTTTTCCTTCCGTGTTCTGTTGCTCGAATCGCGCACTCACTCCGCAACGAGGCGATAGGCTGGCGTCTACTAGTGATAGCATTCGACCAATTGTGTGTTTTTTATTAGAACGTCGCGCTTTCCGGTGCGCGCGCGGTCGGGTTCTCTCGCATCTTCTCCTCCGCGCGCCTCCTCGCCGTGGTCCTCCTCGAAATATCGTCGAAATAACGTCGCGTCAGGCGACTCGATCGATTTCGCGCGCGCTCGCGCGGTTTCCCTCCCTGCATAAATCATGCCACGATCACAGACTTCTATACCACCTCCGGTATATAGAAGTCCGTAGTTACGGTACAAATTAAAATTGCTTTATAAAACAAAGAGGCGGAATGTCGTAAACTTCGCTAGAGCCGCGTTGTGAGTTTTAATAATTCGTCGAGGTTCCTGGCGGACGGTCCCGTTGAATTAACGTAACGAACGGTGTCCTCGCTCGTTGTTTCCACGCGGCGCGAAGTCGTATCGAGATCGCGGCTCACGGCGACTCGTCGATCGAGAGAGAAGCGCAAATCGCATCGCGGGGTAGATCGGAGAACGCCTCCGCGCCGTCGGGACAAATAAAAATATAACGCGCTCATTATATATATATTTATATTAGGCTAGGTACATATCATCGGCTCCTTCCATGACGCGAGAGGCAGAGGGTCCTCTCGCTCTCGCGATTTTACTGTCTATGTGCTTCAATCGCAAAACTACCACGATTAAGTCAATTTTAAACGAAGAGGAGGCAGAGATGAGCTCTATTCGTTAATACGATATTTCGAAGCGTACATAATTATATAACGTGTTACAAAATAATATTAATATACTATATATATATATTCTATGTGTGTAGCGGATCTGTACCAGTTCGTAAAAGCGGTCTTGCCCACTGGCGATGACAGAATCGATCGCGCATTTTCGGGAGGGACAACGAGATTGTCTCCGTAAATAGGACAATTATCTCTCGATACGTTATTTATTTTACAAATGCACGAACGGCCGGCCCGAAATTGCAAAACGTTGCATTCCCCCCCGAGGCGAATCGAAGATTTCGCGTGCGAACGACGAAGTTGCGTTCAATCGGATTTTCAAGTCAATTGTCAAAATGCCGACACGCGCGCGTTTGCGCTTCAAGGAATCTCGCGCTGTCGAGGGAACACGTTAACCGAATAGAAGCGACGTGATTAATTCGAGAATACATTCGTAAGCGGCGCGAGAAATCGTCAGTGCGTAAGACCCGAGATAGACGCATTCGCACTGATCGTTGACTTACACAAAGGTTACACACTCGCGTTCTAATAATGGCTGATCGCTATAAACCGAGGCTCTCGGTTCGTAAATCCACGCACGACTTCCGGGTAGACTGGGAGGGGGGGATAATGCGGGGAAACGGACGTCGCAGCTCTCTCCTCTCGAATAGAAAGTGCAGCATTGACAATCGACATAATAAGAGTTCCCTTTTACGAAGAAAAAAAACAAAGAGTCGACGTTACGTAGACGGGAGAATTTTATAAAGCTTAAGAACGGACCTAAAGTGCATTACATTATTAGAGGAGCCGTCATTTGCGTCTCGATTGTCGCCCCCTTCGACGTGTGTGCGCGCGCGCGTATGTGTGCGCCGTGTGTGCCAGATTCTATTCACGCGAAACCACACCGCCCCGTTGCACCTGCCGCGCAATAGGAACCGTAATACGCACATAAATATGCACGCACGCGGGCGATCGTGCGCGAATATGCGCGTCCAGAACTCAATTTCCGTCGTACCGCATTAATGGCGTTTCCGCTAATAGGCCGCGCGAATCGCGAGCTAAAAGCGAGCACCGATTTTTAAAAATACCCTCCTCCGTCTCCCCTTATCGAGACCCATTTCCGCCGCGCTTTCCGCTAGGCCGGATCATACGATAGACGGCGGCGAGTTCGCAAGTCGGAAGAAATCGACCGATCACAGCGTGACGAATGATCGACTGTCGTCGGCCGATTTCATGCGACTTGCGACTTGCGACTCGCCGCGTCTATTGTAGATCCAGCCTTAAAACTGGTGTCTACGATCCAAGAACCGTGTCCAAGTTCTAATTCCGAGAAATGTGTAGCCAATCAACTTGCAGCTTTGCCATAAAAACTGCAAGTTGATTGGCTACTTATTTCTCGGATTGAGATCTCGCACCGATTTCTAGTATCGTGGGCACAAAGCTTCAGGCTGGTTCTACGATAGACGCGGCAAGTCGCACGACGCAAGAAATCGACCGATCACAGCCAAATACGTGAAAAATGATCGACGGTCATCGGCCGATTTCATGGGACTTGCGACCTGCCGCGTCTATTGATCCGGCCGAAAGGCCTGTGCCCACGACGCTAGAACTTGGTCCAAGTCCTAGTTTCGAGAAATGTGTAGCCAATCAGTTCGCAGCTGTTCCGTAAAAGCCGCAGGTTGATCAGCTACACATTTCTCGAGACTAGAACTTGGACCAAGTTCTAGCGTCGTGGACGCAGGCCTCTAATAGGCCGGTTCCACATTGATATCGTAGATTGCTGATTGAATTAGAGCTAGTCTTACGACCCTTGCGACACTGCGATACCAATGTAGAACCGGCCCTTAGATCGTGTTACGCGCGCGACGCGGACCTTCCGCGGGGGCGCGTTATCGCGGGATCAATCGCGATAACTGCGACGCCAGGAGTGTCCTCCGATTAATCGCAATTAGCGAATTCGCCAGCACGGATGATCTCGTCGTACCCTTCGAACGACCGGCCCGCTCTCGATCGTCGCCGGATTCGTCGCGTTTTACCACGGTTGATCCCGATTCTCACGGCTCGCCGCGAAATGGGCGGGAGGTCAATTCCGGACGATTAATGGGGACGCGGATAATTGACGTTACGAGAAAACGCAGCGGACGAGAAGCGCTAATCGAGGATTTCCAGCCGCTATTCTTACAGCCTGCGCGCGATATTTTATATTTTTCTACGCCTTCCGCGCTCCGTTCGACTTCCAGCATCGGCGTCGCGCGATCTCTCGAAACCCTCCGCCCTGATATCTCTTATCGCACGCTCCCTCTGGCCCGTCGGCGCGTCTCGGCGAAGCGCGTCTAAACTCCAGTAATCTAAGTAACAAACTTTATTAAAACGTCGCCGTATTGTTTCGTACGACCCGAGCACTCCTCTCGCAGCCGGGATACCCTTCGGGGTATCTTCATTTCCCCGGGGACGATCGTAAACTCCGCTCGCAATTTCGCCGATTTCGCCGGCCGAAATGTTCCGCGCCGTTTGACATCCGACGGATGTTTCGCCGACGGCGACGGAAGTCGGAGATCTCACTCGCCGAACATCTCGAGTCTCCGCCAGTTTGGATAATTGATGAGTTAGTTATCCAAACTACCGAAACGCGAAATGGCTCGTTGCGTGCGAAATCTCATTGGCATCTGATTTCCCTAACGAACGTCGCGGCGCGTTTTCTTCTCCAATTCCGTGCACTTGATCGCGAGAAACTTTGGATTTTCGTTCGCGAAACGAGGGAGCTTTCGCTGTGTATGTTGCATACTTCTCGCACTTCTAGATCTCGAGTTTCCGAATTTCGTGCAGAAAAGAAGACTCAATCTCGTCTCGCTAAATGGCACGATTAGAGAATTTCGATTGGTACAGGATGGGGGGGGAGGGGAGGGGTGTTCCGGTCCCCGCGACAGCTAAGTGCGATTTCGTACTGGCCGATGAATTTAATCTCCCGGGAAACATCGACGCCGAATCGATACGTCGATCCTGATCTGCCGAAGGATCAATCTCGGGCCGTGGAGTCCTTCCTTAACTGCGTATCACGATTCACTCGCTTGTAATATCGATGAGTTGGCTCTACGCTGCAATTTCCGCAGTCCGACCTTACTCGGTGGAAAGGTAGCTCGCTTTTAACCCTCCGCCTTGATTAAGTGCGTCATGGTATCATTTATTCAGGTAACAACCTGCGAACGCCTTAAATCAGTGTGGTTTCCAGTCTCTCTTTTCGTTACGTTTGTTTCTGCTCGCACCAACGTTTGTCTCGGGTAAACGGAGAGAATTTTCTCTTATTTATCTGGAAAATCATGTAATCGCGGGACGACACGGCATTGCGGAGGATTTTGAGGTTTTTTTTTTGGAAATGTTACCATACGTTTTATTAGTAAAATGTGCACTAAGTATAATTACTGGTAAAATGTATGGTAAAATTTCACAAAACTCATAATGTTGTTCAAAATGCCACGTTGTCCCACGATTACACGATTTTCGGGGTAAATTTTAAGAGAAAATGCGTGTACGCCTCAAAAATGCTGTCACGTTTATTTTCAAATAAACAAACATTTGTAACGACAACTACACTTGGCCGTGTTTCAGGACGTAACTTTGGAATTTAATTTCTTTTAAGAGCCGAAATGAAAAGCAGGTTTCTCGCCAAATTATTTTCATTCGATTCTAGTAGGACCACAGCAATCAAAATGACTGGTTTGCAATTTTTATTCAAAAAGTAGCGATGCAATTTCTGAGATTTTTCATGAGATTTTTGTTGCAATGCATAAATAATTAAATTGATCAGTTGACTTTCTTCTTTCGTCTCCCTTTTTAAATGAATATATTTAAACGGTGGAAATAGCAGAATTAATCGTCGGTGGCTCTCGTGTTAATTTTATAGAAAACGGATATGATAAATTTTCGCTGTAAAGGGGTCTCAACCCAGTTTTGTGACAAATGATTTTAAACTCCATTGAAATTGTACTTGGGTTCACAGTTAATTGCTGCCCGGTGGGAAACTACCTTACCAATTAACTTCCCAACAGCCGCTGTCTCTAGTAACGCAATTATACACACTAGATTTTGCGGATTTACATCGATGTCGGGGATTAATTCTGTTTCGGAAGCGAAACCCTTTGTGCGACGCACTATTCTCCCGAGCGCGTGCTTTTTAATTACGCGACGTGTGACGTGCGTGCGCCCGCACATATAAAAGCGATCCCTCGAGATAGAAAAGAAACTATTTAAAAAAAAAATAGCTCATTCAAGTGAGCCACGCGCCGTTACGTACGCGCGCTAACTGCAAAACTTAATTTTCCTACGTTTGAAAAGGCGCGGGTTAGATACCGTTCCCGCGGGTACGCTTTTAATTTCTATTACGGGAGTCCAGCTCCGGTGATAAATACAAAGGTGGAACGACACGCGCGCGCGTGCACTACGAATACGCATTCGATTACTCCTGGTGTCGCGCGTAGCTCGTGGAAGTCGAGCAGTCCACTATCAGCGGTACGGTCTGTCGCCGTTCCGAAAGGATCACGCCAGGCCACGCTCGCGTTTCAAGCATAACGTAGCGTAATTACCGTGTTATTCCGACGTCGCTCTTATTGCATTGAATATTCATCTGCTGTAACGTTAGGACTGAACGGTAATCCTGAGGGAGGCGCGTCTCGTGACGTCCGGAGCTTATCCGTGAAGGGGATACCCGCGCGCTTCGGTATCGCGCCCCTCGCCTCGGAGCTTTGCACGCTCGCGCAGAATTAACTTTCGAAAGGGGCTAACAATAAGTCAATACTCGATGCAAGATTATCGTCGCTGTCTCGTTAACGGAAAGTATTTTGTACGTGTATACATATATAATACATATATGTATATGATATCTAGTTTAACCGGTGTAGCTCCATCGCCAAATGTAATCAGACCGTGTCTACTGGGGACGATAAACCGGTCGTTTTTAATTAGGATATTTTATTGTAAGACGATATGTATTGCGCGTTAGCCTGGACCGCAATTTTTCCCACCTTTATCAGGTGTCGGCGTGACCTACAGCCATGGACGTGTAGTATGTAGACTGCGCATTTTGGCTGCAGAAGTGTACAAAATTTTGGAAAGAGACAACATACTTTGAACAGTACCCTCTCTCTGTCTATTAATATCTGGAGTGGGGCAAAAATACTACTCTTCTGTTACCCCCAATGCTTCGCTAGACAAAGATGCGGCTATGCTGTTCAACACCAGCTATCTCGTTCTAAAGTTTGTGAGGCAGGGAACGCGCGGTCTATTCTTACTATGTCTATGCCTACAGCACGGATGACTCTTAAGCAATTCGCTCGTCGAAGATGTTTCCACTCAGTCTGCAAAAGCAGCCCCGCGCTCAGAAAAATATCGTGCTGACGCCAGGTGTCGCGACAAAAATTTATCGCTATTTTGCGCATCTGTTAGAAAATTGTTTGTAGCCTACAAAATTTATAGCAGCAACATTCTACCTTCTGGAACGTTTAGGTTTCACGACTGAAGCCAAGGTACACGATACTATTTTTCCCACTGGATTACCTACGAGATGCCAATAAGGATGCAGACTTTCGGATCAGATGACTTAAGGTTGAATCCCGATTGGCTCTCGTGAGCAATCCAGTAGGAAAAATAGTATCGTGTGCCGCTGGCTCAAATATTAATCATTCACATTGGATAAAAATGAATGTCGGTACCACAGCTCGAGCAAACTTTGTGAGGAATATAACTGTTCTTCCTGACATTTGCTCTCAGTTCAGATAGAAATTCCGTTTCCGTTATCTAAATTGAATGAACACAAAACCTACGCGATCTCGCAGAGAGAGTATTGGCTATTCATTTATATATCTCAGTTGTTTTGTCGTACCTAGAAAATTGTTATTGCCGTTGCAACATCATTTTTTCGAGCGTATTCATTTTTCTGCATCTTTACATCCGATTCAGTTTATGATAGTGACAGCTAAACTTCCAAAATACAAAGATATACTGTCTGTGAATTTACTTAATTTTATTACTATTTCTTTGGGATTTATTTCTATCGTATTATTATCTAAATTATTTTCGTGACGCTGATCCGCGAGTTGTTAATTATTTCGCGAAGCAATCACGTCCGTTTAATCGGCGCGCATTAATTACACGTTTTGCGTACAGTTTAATCAACTATTAACGTCCGAAGCGGCGGTCTTACTATGACCGACACGTGCTAAGCGGATACATAGACCAGTAATGTTGAAAGTAACGCGCTTCGGTTAACTCAGTCTGCAATTTGTACAAAGCAGCCTCGGATCAGTTCAGAAGACGGCACAAGACGCGTAACACAGTTGTGACTCATCGTCGGATCGCATCGCAGTAGTTTGCATTATCGTATTTCGCGTTTCGAGCGTCCTCGCTTTGCTGGGAGCGTATTCTAAGCAAGGGGGGGAAAGGCTTTAGGGTAGAGAGAATATTGCGAGAAAACGGGGCTAACTTTGAGTTTCTAGTGCCGTTGGTAAGAACAGAAATAGAGCTACGTATATTCCAAGCTACGTTATTGTCAAACGTGATATTCTACTCCACTTTCGCACATCTCTTAATAGTGGACACTCTAATGAATCTGAAGACGCTTTTCTACTTAGCCGGGATAAAGCAAACCGTTAACAATTCTCGTATTATAGGATAGACACTTTGCGAAGTTAAGGAAACCAAATGGATTACGAAAATATTTTTTTCTTGGACGAAGCTTGGTTTAATAGAACTCCGACTCGAGGCTTAGTTACAGATATACAGGGTGAGTCTTTCCATATCCGACAAAATTTTTGAGAAGGTAGAACGGATCGAGATGAACGGAAAAGTCCTGTACCATTTTGCAATTTTCGTAATAGTTAACGAGTAATTAATTATTAAAAATCGTTGTCTTAGGCCGGCCTACCGCCCAATTGGAGCGCGT